>NW_006922576.1:175275-252634 GCF_000298275.1 Orycteropus afer afer
TGCCCAACCTTCCTTCCGAGGAGTGCCTGGTGGGTTTGAACCGCCAGCCTTCTGGTGAGTAGTCAAGTGCCTTAGGCACTATGCTACCAGAGCTCCCTCATTAGTCATTAGGGAAATGCAAATCAAAACTACAATGAGATAGCATCTAACACCCATTAGGATAGCTTTAAGAAAAATGACAATCACAAGTTCTTATGGACTGAATTGTGTCCCCAAAAAAACGGTAAATCCTTGCCTCTATCCTGGGGTTATAATCCCACTGGGGACTAGGCTGTCTTTGTTATGCAAATAAAGTAGGATTCTTGTAGGGTTCATCTTGAGTCAATCTCTTTTAAGATATAAAAGAGATTAAACAAGCAAACAAAGGCAGCAGAAATGGGGGAAGACGGGTGATGGCAAGCCACATGGAGGTCACCCAGGACAGCAGCTCAAAGCGACAAGGCCCTTCCTCCAGAGCCGACAGAGAGGGAAAGCCCTCCCCTAGATCGGGCGCCCTGAACTCAGACTTCTAGTCTGACTGTGAGAAAATAAGTGTTTGTTAAAGCCACCCACTTGTGGTATTTGTTACAGCAGCACTAGAGAACCAAGACACAGGTATTCCCAAAGTTGCTGAAAAACTGGAAAATGATGGCCAACAGCCTGCAGTTCCTCAAAAAGGTGAACAGTTACCATGACCCAGCAATTCCACTTCTAGGCATATACCCAAGAGAACTGAAAGCACTGTGTGCACTCAAAAACTTGAACGCAAACGTTTCATGATAGCACTACTCACAACAGCCATGAGAGTGGAAACAACTCAAATGTTCTTCAGTTGATGAGGGAATACAAAAATATGCATGCCCATGTTGCTATTGTTGGTTTTCATCAAGTGGATTCTGACTCATGCCATGAAATATTATACAGTCATAAAAAGGAACAAGGCACAATACATGCCATGTGGATGAACGCTGAGAACATTATGCTGAGTGAAAGAAGCCAGTACAGGAGGACAAATATTGTACGATCCCATTTATGGGAAGTGTCCACAACAGGCAAATCCATAGACAGAAATAGGTAAGTGGCTGCCAGGAGCTGAAAGGAAACAGGGTCTGGCTGCAAACAGATACGTGGTTTCTTCTTAGCATGATGTAAACATGAAATGAGGCAGTTGTGATGACCACACAAGTCTGTGAATCTACTAGAAATAGAAAGTACTGAACTGTATACTTTATTTATTTTTTGCAGTGTTCCCTCCCCCACCTCCCACCCCTGATAACCAACAAAGAAAGTTTCCTTCCATAGATAATCCTTTCCCTGACATTTTACAATAATGAACTAATATAATATTTGTCCTTCTGTAACTGACTTACTTTACTCAGTATTATGTCTTCCAAGTTCATCCATGTTATATGGAGGTTTTAAACCATATGCTTTAAAAGGTGAATTTTATGGTGTGTAAGTTATACCTCAGTTTTTTAAAGCAGTAACTAGTTTGTTTTAGCACTGGTTGAGAGAGTGAAAAAATGGAAACCACCTAACTGTTCAACAATAGGGATTGGTTAAATAAATCATGATCCAGCCAGGTAATTAAGGAGCTCTGGTAGTGTAGTGGCTAAGATATCTGGCTGCTAACCAAAAGGCTAGTGGTTTGAACCCACCAGGTGCTCCATGGAAGAAAGAGGAGGCAGTCTGCTCCCATAAAGATTTCCAGCCTTGGAAACTCAATGGGGGCCAGTATGAGTTGGAATCGACTCAACGGCAGTGAGTTGAGTTTGAGCCAGCTAATTATACTGCCCTTACTAAGAATGAAGTGACATGAGAACACACTCATGACACAGATGAAAAAGGCAAGATGTTCACTACAATGTAGTCTACAATTGCTCAAAACTAGATTCAACCTCCCACATATTCATCAATGAGGGATTAGAAAATCAAGTTACGTCCATATCATAAAATCTTACCCATTTAAAAAGAATGATGCAAAACTTTGAAACACACAAAAATTTCTAAACACTGAATTGTTAAGGTAAAAGTGAAAAAGCGAGTTGTTCAAAGCTATTCTGTTTACAACAGCTAAAATTAGGGAAAAAACCTAACTGCCCAAACGAAGAGTGTGCCACACAAAGGGAGACCATGAAGCCACTGAAAAGAACAAGGCAGATTTGTATTTACTGGGCATGGAGGGATAATCATGAAAAAAGCTATGCACGTAATAATACCATTTTGTTTTAAAAAATAAGATACATCTTTCTACACGCACAGAAGATGGTCTGGAAAGACACACATCACCACCAGTTACTACTTCTGGAGAATAGGCCTCAGGTATAAAGACTTGGGCTTTTTGCAACATACATGGACAACTCTGGTCATGAAAGACGAAAGTGATCAGGATCACGACTCAAACGGAGTCACCAGAATTCTGTCCCACAGCACAATGCAGAAGTTTAAACTTTTAAAATCCTGATTTGCAAACCCTGCAACTTTCCACTCGATCACCCTGACACATACCCACTGCTTGGTAGGTAGAAAAAACTGACTCGGCTTAATCGGAACCATATTAAGTTACAAAGCCAGCACACAGTAGTAATTAGCAGCCAGGTTTCACAAATTTTACTGGGATTTGAGGACACTCTTTAAAGGGTTTGCTTTGGTTCCAATATCACCAAAGTATGCCTTTGACAACTATGTTCACTGAGCATAAACTGCAGGCCAGGTTCCATTTGAGAGCCAGACACGTCTACAGCCATGTAATCCCCATGATGCTGAGGGGCAAGCATGAGCCCACTGGAAGTGGCAGGGGCAGGATTTGAACCCGGGCAGTCTAAAGAAAGATCTGTGCCCTTACCGCCCCCCCACTTGATGCCCTGCATGCGGCTCACATCACTGCACGTTTAACGTGTGCTGGCAGAGCCTCAAGGGGCAGGGCCAGCTCAGCAGCCTCCAGCACAGGGACAGACACAGCACATGGTGCTGTGAATCTCTGATGACAGCACGAGAGAGGGAAGGGACTGTCCTGCAGACAAGCCCACTCACTGACTGACTGCACCCACACGGTCCTCTCCTGAGACTCAGGTCTAACCTATGGAAGGGTGACAGCTGCCCAAGAGGGTTGGTGAATTTACCCACAGGCGGAAAAGGCTGAGGCAGCTAGATGGTTAGAGCAGGTGCGGAAAGGCTGCTGGAAATGCAGACAACAACGGCCAGCACCTTCGTGAGAGTACGGAAGGCTCCTTGCATCCAGGTGGCCCTTTTCTAGCTGGTCCAACTCAACTCACCACGAGGCTTGCCTCAACGAAACGAGCATCTAGTGCTCTTGACCCTACACCTCCCCTCCCTCTGGGCGTGGCTCTCTCTGCCTCTCACCCTCAAGCTGCCTGGTCACCCGGCTTACCGTATCTGTGAACTGGTAGGCGATGAACTTGCGCATCAAAGAAATGGCTGTGGCGCGTTCCTCCCCAATCTGTAGGGAGAGAGACCAACTTGAGAGAGATGACGGAACACGGGAAAGAGGACAAGAGACAGCAGGGGAGAGTCAGAGGGAAGGAAGGCAGGCAGGAGAGAGACAGAGAGCGAGAGGGATGGGCAGTTAGGCAGGGGTGGGAGACAGCGAGTAAGGAGGAGGGGGCGAAAGGGAGAGGGAAAGAAAGGTATCACAAGGCAGAGAAAGAGGGACCAATGACGAGAAGACTCAAGACAGATGGACAGTGCTCCCCATAGGCCTCTTCCCCTCCCCGCCCTGGGCCAGAGCACACACCTTACACTTGACAGTCCACAGGTTGGGGTCCCTAGACAAGAGAGGCCAAGAAGTCCTTTAGTCTGTGTGAAACACAAAAACTACCACACCCCCCTTTTTTGCTCCCTCTCCATACCCCCAGGACCCCCTCATCCCCTTCTCCACCCTCCCACTCAAAAGCAGAAGGGGAGAGAGCACCGCCCTGCCCCACCTCCCAGCCGCCACTCTCCCCGTGAGACTACAGCCTGATTTATTTCAGAGAGTGACCCACGTGGACACTGATCTGCGTAGGCACATCACCCCGAAAGAAGATGCCACCTTAGCCCTCCTGTCCTCCCCCTACTTACTTGACCCCAGGCAGCAGCTGCTGCTGAGTGATGTCATCTGAGAGCTCATCAGATCCACCGTACACTCTGGAGGGGGAAGGGCAGCGAGAAGTGGGGAGGAGCTGCCAGCCCTGCCCTCCCCCCGAGACCACCTGCTCTCCACCCCACTCCACAGCCTTACGTCTCTCCCACCGAGGACTTGGCGTATTTCTTCATGTAATACTCGCCCAGTTCTTCCTCTCGCTGGTCCCTGAGGCACAAAGGAGAAGGCAAATGTGAATGGAAGGTTGAGGAGAGGCAGGTATGCGGTCCTGCCCGCACATCTCCCCATGGGAATTGGCACCACAGGGACCCTCTTCCTCTCCTCACTCACCTCCAGAGGTTCTGGAGGCGGCGAGCCCCAGAACGGTCTTCGTCCAGGACAACATTATCGATGTTGGAGGCTGAAAAAAAATAAGCATATCGGGTAGGTAAGGGAGAGGTGGGTAAAGGGACCAGGAGAAAGAGGTGGTCCTACGAGGGCTGGAGTTTGGCCCTGGGGCAGGAAGACACCTCACTGAGGAACCCCCCAGCTCTCCACCCTCCTCCCTTCTCCTGGTAAGTATCTTCTCCTTGTGACAAAGACCTGGGGGTGGGTCCAGCAGCTGGAGGCATCCAGCTGCTCCTCGGCTCACAGACGCTGCTTAAGCACATCCTCACTCCATCCGACCCCTCACATCCCCTGGCACTCCCAGGCACACACAAACATCCACACTTTCGCAGGTCAGCAACCGCTGCAGTCCTGACCCCAGAACTCCCTGACTCCAGACCCTACATGACTCAGAGCCCCCAGGGCCAGACAGGGACAGGGGTAGGGTGGGGGGTGAGGGCAGGTGCCACAGGAAAGAGGAAATGTCAAGATATGGGGGGAGGGTCAGGGAAGCAAGCAGTTTAGATTCTTACCTTCAATCTCTTCTACTTGGAGGAAGAGGAGGTGGTGGTGGTGGTGGTGGTGGTGGTGGTGGTGGTGGTGGGCGAGGGCAGACAAAGTATGAGCCAAATTATAGCAGCAAAATCAACCATGGGTTGGGGGACGGGGAAAGGAGGGACACAGGAAGGTTGAAAACCAAAAGTAAAGGCCAGGCACCAGGTGGTCGGGGGAAAAGCCGAAATGTATGAGGTGCACAGAACGGAAAATAACAGGGATGTGGGGAGCACTGGCCCAGGAAGTGGGGGGTAGCTTGGGACAGAGCCAACCCTACAATCATCAAAAGGGATTCACTGGGGCCCTGGGATCCTAGAGTCCTCTCCCCACAACACCCAACACCCCACAGCCCACCCCACCCCCCAACTCATGGGCCTAAAAGGAAAAGGATGGGGAGCTGGTCTCTCTGGCAACAACAAAAAGAAGCGAGGTGAGGTGGGTGGGGGTTGGGGTGGTGCAGGGCATGAAGGGATGGGCTCTCAAGACCCTCTCAGCCACGTCCCCCCATCAATGTCTGGTCTTGTGGAGAGGGGCCCGCACCCACCTTTCTCCAGGATGTCCTCTGCCCCGTCCTCCCACTGGTCCTCATCCTCATATTCATCATCCACATCTGAAAAGGGAAGGCCAAGGGATCAGGCGGCAGGTAGCAAAGGCACACAGATCTTCACGACAACCGCTCCCAGGGACTGAGCATCTCTCTGGGGGAGGAGCGCTACACCAAGACCCCGGAGCTCCGAGGCGCAAGGTGCCCGGCCCAGGCCACAGGCTGAGGGCGACAGCAGCCAGTCTGCAGGAAGATCCACCAGCTCTAAGAGGCATCTCTGCCCCAACCCCACACACACACTCTATAAAAAAATAAGCTCAAAGTAAGCAGGCAGAAAAGTTCTTTCCCAACTATTTAAACATATACACACACAACCCAAATCCACTGCCATTGAGTCAATTCTGACTGACAGCAACTCCCTAGGGTTTCCAAGGCTGTAAATGTTTAAGGAAGTAGATTGCACCATCCTCCTCCCGTGGAGCAGCTGATGGCTTTGAACCACTGATCGTCTGGTTAGCAGCCAAATGCCTTACCCACTGCACCACCAGAGCGCCTCATACACATACATGTATTTTATAGGTAAGACAAGTTTCACAGTTTGTTGGCTTTTTAAATTATTCTCTTACATTCATTAGGCTAACACTTACCTCACAACAAACACAAATCACTGTCAACTTTTTTTAAAGGGTACGGGTCATATCATGATTACTAGGAAGAGTCTATCTTCTAGGAATCAATACAGAAGTATTTCTGGATAAAATTATATATTTGGAATTTGCTTCCAAGTCATGCAGTGCTGGGCAGGGAGTGAGGAGGAAAGAGCAAAACCAAGTTCAGCACTGAGCTGGTAACCGTGGGGGCTGGGTGACAGTGTTTGGGAGTTTAAGATGCTATTGCATGCGTGGGAAATCTATCAAAAGAAAACTTAAAGAAAAAAAAAGTATACTAGATGTCAGCTGAGGTCTCTATTTGCCAGAAGCAACAGGAAAGTCAGGAAGAGGAAGAGGAGCTCAAACATGGCTAACCGCCCCCATGAACAATGGCCTCCTTTGCGATGATACTAAAACTGGATGATGCCCGGCTGAACTGAACATTTTGATCTAAGATTCTATAGACGTATCCTGATCAAAAGAGGGAAAACGTAGAACAGAATTTCCAGTTCGCACAGACTCCAGAACTTCTGAGCCTGAGAGGCTGGACAAACCACCTCCAACTACTGCCCTGAGATAATCTTTAAACCTTAAACTAAAAATACTCCCTAAGTCTTCTTCAAACCAAATAGTTTAGCTTAACTAGTAAATAATGTCTGCCTTGAGACCTGTGTTAAAAGCTATCTGAGATCAAACTGACAACAGCATCTTGAAAGATTAGGCAGGAAACCCAGGGGGCAGTGACTTTATGTTATAGGGGGATCCAGAAAAGGAGGGTGAGAATGGTTGCACAACTCAAAGAACATAATAATCAACATCAGTAACGGTACATGGAGAAACTATTGAACTGGTATATGTTCTGATGTATTTATTTTCAACCCACACAAAAAAATATCATATGAAAGTACACTAGAGAAATGAAACTGAAGGCGAAGCCCAGCCCCCACTCAGCCCCTGCTGGCCCTGCAACATACCAGCCTCATCCAGAATGAAGCCTCCATGGCGGGGTTTCTTGGCAGGCCGGTCATCATCTTCCTCCTCCTCTTCCTCATCATATTCCTCCTCCTCTTCCTCCTCCTCTTCTTCCTCTGGCTCTTCCTCCTTCTCACTGCCAGCTGCACTCCGTCGCTCTTCCTCTACCTGCAGGGTTGGGGCACCAGATTCTACTGCCCCCAAATCTGGAAACCAAGTTCCCAATGCCCAAATCTGACCTCAGATCCACCTGGCCAATCACAGTCCCCTCTCCTCTGCATACACTCTCTCCATTCTGGCCAATGACAGCAGCATTGTCCACCTAGTCTCCCAGCCCAACCAATACCTGGGAGCTGATCCGGACTCCTTCCTCCACTAGACCGCATTGCTAGCCACCTTCCAACTGGCTTCTAAATGTTATAGCTCTGTGAGGCGGGTCCTTGGCCCTTGTCTCTTTCCACTCTAAAACTCTCCCTCAGACATTTCATCAATGAGACGGACTATGGTGCCCATCTCTGTGACAATGACTTTCACTGCTGTTTCCAGTCCACAGCACTTGTGAAGGTCATTGACCGCCCCTTGTTGCTGATTCCGTAAACATTCTTCAGTCCTTACCCACAGGACACCTCAGCAGCATCTGACACCGCTGGCCCCTCTATCCCCATGGAAACCTTCTTCCCTTGGCTTCTGCTATGTTATGCTCTTGGTTTCTCTCCCACCTTCCAGGCTCCTCTTCTCTGCTCATTTCTTAAATGCTGCCTTTGACCCTCAGAATGGACTCCTGGAGCCACTGTGCTTGTCTGTCTGTACGCTCTCCCCCTGAGCCTTTGTCCCTTCCACAGCCTCAGTTCTCTCTCTTCTCCGGTCCTCACTTCTCTCCTGAACTGGAGAGAGCAGCTCCTGGATGACCTCCTCCAGGTGTCCCCTGAGCCCCTCACACCTACCGTGTCCCAAACTGGCCTCCTCCAGCTCCCATCAGGCACCACATTGTTGTCCGTTTAAATGTTTGAACAGTTCTCTCACCATCCCCTCCTCCTCATCCCACACACCCCAGCCTAGGCCAGCACACTGGCCTCTAACACTAGGATCCTTACTCAGCCTCTTCCTGGGCTCCTGGCCTCTAATCCCTCTTTCCACACCAGTTATAGAACAGTTTCCCAAATTTCAATCTTCTCTTTGCTAACTTCATGATTTCTTGCCATATCCACATCAGTGTCAGCCATTTACCTGATGTCATTAAATCCACTCAGTTTGTCCCTGATTTAAAACAGGAACTGTTCTGAATTTTGAAATTTTCAGAACTAAAACTTTTTTTTAAAGCTTCACTTATCATAAGTAGACAATAACTACAAAGATAAAAACAATGCTATTAATTCCCAACAAGATACTGTTGTCTGTTGAAGACTCTAAGCCTATAGCCTGATAAACACAGAGACTAATAAATTTCAGAGAGCCGTTCAACACATAAGGCACACTGGCAGTGCAGAGGTTAAGCAGCTGGCTGTTAATGGAAACCCGATGGGGCAGTTCTACTCTGTCCGTAGACTCACTAGGGGTCGCAATCGACTGGACAGCAAAGAATTTGGTTTGGGTTTCTTATTCAAGAGATACTAGCACCAAAGTAAAATTTTCTCCTTCACCGAATCGGAAGACAGAACATACAACCAAAAAGAAGGAACTCTCTCAGTAAATGGTTCAACACAACTTATTAGTATCCTTATTCCACCTAAAAGCACATCCAGCCCCACCCCAGGAATGCAACCTACAGTCTTGGGGAAACTCTGATCTAAAACATGAATCTGACTATGTTGGTTCCCTGCTTACACTGCCACAGAGGGTGGGCAGGGTGAACTATTAGGTATGTCTATGAAGCAGAGAATGTACCCAAGACCATGTATAGGGTTGTCAGACAATGGCCCCATAAGTTTATGTGTATGATCTGAATTCCCAGGTGTATAGCAGAACTGACAAGGGACAAGGTTGTAGTCACTTCTTGGTCATAGTCAGCTACCCAGAGGAACCAAGTAGTTGAACCTGTGGGCTCAGGACCATAGTTGCAGGGGACATCAAGCTCAATTGGCATAACATACTACACAAAACATTGTTCCACCTCCTACTGTGGCGAGTAGCGACTGGGATCTAAAAAGCCTGCAAGCAGCCATCTAGATGCAGCGATGGGTCTCTCCTCGTCCAGAGCAAAGGAGAATGAAGAAAACCAAAGATTCATGGAAAGACTTAGTCCCAGCAACTGGTCAATCTGCAGCCTATACGAATATGAGACCAGAAGAACTAGATGGTGCCCTGCTACGACTGTCAACCACTCGGAGGGGAATCTATGTAGGAGATCCTGTATAGAGAGGGAGAACAATGTGGAACAAAACTCAAAATCATTTGGGAAAAAAAAAAGAGGGGACCAGGTTTGCTGGTCTGATAGAGCCTGGTGAAATCACTGAGACTATGGCCCCTAGCCACCCTTCAGGTATGGAATTAAACCCACACCTGTGGCTTCCAGCCAAACAAAAGACAGGCATATGAGGTAAACATCTACACTAGGTATATACCCTCCTTGAAGAGAACAATCATGGGAGAAAGAAGGGTTGTTTATGCACAGGGAGAAAGCTCAGGGGGCAGGAGTACATGGGAGGATGGACACAGGGAAGAAGTAGCTATGAGGAGGAAGTGGGAAGGAGCTGTTGCATTGTAATAAATAGTAGTCAATATCATGAGACAAAGTGTATGTGAACTGCTGCATGGAAAGTGAATTTGCTTTGTAAATTTTCACCCAAATCACAATTTAAAAAAAAAATTGCCATAGAAAAAGTCAAGGAGAAGTTCATATATGGAAGGAAACTTTCTTTGTTAGTTACCAGGGATAGGAAGGGAGGGGAGGGAAAATTGTTAAATAGGTGAGAGACAAGTGTGATTTGGTTGAAGGGAAAGGTGAGTGAGTAACACAGTAACACTGAGGAAGAGGAAGACACAGGTGCACAAGAGGTACACACAACAAAGACAAACCCTTTCACATGCGCAATACTTTATCTATAACAATAAACATTAATCTATGGGTAGATTTCACAGACAGGTTGAAGAATCTGGTATGTCTAGGCAAAAGAAAATATACCCAGGCTAGATATAAGTTTGACAGATGCTATTTCTACATACATATTTGTGTGTGCTATAAGAATGTCCAAATATATAACAGACCTAACATAGGGCGAAGCTATGATAACTTCTTGGCCACAGCCAAACACCCCAAGGAAGTGAGTAGCTGGATCTATGGGCTCCAGACCATGGTCAATTGGCATAACATACTCCAAAACATTGTGCTACATCCTACTTTCATGAGTAGTAACTGGGGTCTCATAAGCTTGTAAGCAACCATCTAGATGCAACAATGTTTCTCTCCTTGTCCAGAGCAAAGAAGAATGAAGAAAACCAAAGATGCATGGAAACAATCAGTCTAAGGGACTAGTAGACCATGCAATCCTCAGCCTATATGACTGTGAAAACTAGATGGTACCTGGCTACCACCGTCAACCACTCGAAAAGGGGTAAGTGCAGGAGATACTGCATAGAGTGGGAGAACAATGTGGAACAAAACTCACAATCATTAAAAAAAAAAAAATAAAGCCAGGTTTACTGGTCTAATAGAGCCTGGTGGAACCCCTGAAACTATGGCCCCTAGTTACCCTTCAGGTCTGGAACTGAACTCCCTCTTGTGGCTTCCAGCCAAACAATAGACAGGCATATAGGGTGAAAATTACATCAGGTAGATGCATTTCTTACAGTGATTGATCAATCGTGGGAGAACAGAAGGGAAGTTTTTACACAGGGAGACAGCTCAGAGGACAGGAATGCATAGGAAAGAAGGACCCAGAGAAGAGGTAACTACAGGGAGGAAGTGGGAAGAATGCTGTGACATTGTGGGGAATTGCAATCAATATCATGAAACAAAATGTGCATGAACTGCCGTATGGAAAATGAATTTGCTCTGTAAACTTTCACCCAGATCACAATAAAAATTGAAAAAAAAAAAAAAGAACATCCATATAAATAACAACAACAGGAGACAAAGTCATGATAACTTAATAGCCACAGCCAGAGACCCTTAGGGAGTGAGTTGTTGGACTTGTGGGCTCGGGACCACGGCTTCAGGGGACATCAAGCTCAACTGGCATAACATACTACACAAAAACAACTGTTTTACATCCTACTTTGGTGAGTAGTACCTAGGGTCTTAAAAGCTTGCAAGCAGCCATCTAGATGCAACAATGGGTATCTCCTCGTCCAGAGCAAAAAGAAAAATGAAGAAAACCAAAGATTCATGGAAACAATTAGTCCAAGGGACTAGTTGACAATTCACAGAATCTTAGCCTATTATGACCATGAGACCAGAACAACTAGATGGTGCCCAGCTACCACTGTCAATCATTCAGACAGGGATCAGTGCAAGAGATCTTTGGTAAAGTGGGAGAAAAAGGTAGAACAAAAGTGAAAATCACAAAAAAGAAACCAGGCTTACTGTTTTGATAGAGCCTGGTGAGACCCCTGAAATGATGGCCCCTAGTCACCCTTCAGGTATGGAATTGAACTCAACTCCTGTGGCTTCCAACCAAACAATAAGCAGGCATATAAGGTGAACATTTACACCAGGTAGGTCCACTCCTTAGAACAATCACATTATGGTAGATCAGAAGGGAGACAACTCAGAGGGTGGAAATGCATAGGAAAGAAGGACACAGGGAAAAGTTAAGTATATAGAGGAAGTAGGAGCTCTGGTAGCATAGTGCCTAAGGCACTTGACTGCTAACCAGAAGGCTGGCGGTTCAAACCCACCAGCCACTCCTCCGAAGGAAGGTTGGGCAATCTTACTTCTGTAGTGATGCTGCCTCGGAAACCCAAGGAGGGGTCGCTTTGAGTCAGCGCCGACTCGACGGCACATAACAACAACAACAACGTAGAGGAAATGGAAAAAGAGCTGTTAGACTGTGGAGACTGCAGTTCATGTCATGAAACAAAATGTGTGTAAACTGCTATATGGAAAATTAATTTGCTCTGTACATTTTTACCTAAATCACAATTTAAAAAAAGAAGAAAGAAATATTGCCATGGCTCACCACTGCCCTCAGGTAAAAAGCCAGCCAACCTGGACCAGCCCCTTCTTATGCTACGTCCCAGCACAGGGAACCACCTGCACCACGCTCTCTTAGCATGGCCCACCATCAGTACTGCTCCTCTGTGTAAATGCCATTCTTCTCTTCCCCCCACTCATACTTCAGTCAACACACTCCCTCCTCAGGAAGCCCAACCTGTCCCTCTGCCTCACCTGGGACAGCAGACGAGCCAGCACATGCGTCAGGAAGCGGGAAGCTGGAATGGTGTTTGCGGGGGAGGGAGGAAGCCTTGCAATGTGCAAACCAGATTTTCCCAGACAGGAAAGGGAAGTGAGAATCATGGTCCCGTACCACTGGGCTCTACCAGCAAGTAATGCATCCTGAAGCCACGTATCAGACCAAGGACCCAGTACTATGGCTTGGAGCAAAGGCCCATTCTGTCATCCTCCCACTTGCCCCACTCCAATTCCTTCCACCACAACACCCCAATTCCTTGAACCTGAACCTGAACCGTTCACTGGAGGTTGACAACACCACCCCCATCATCAAAGAGCACAGCAGGAGACGACAATCAAAGGCCTATAGCGACCAAGCACAAGCAGGCAACATAAATGGAGCAGACCAAAGGAAAGCCGTGGCACTCTGTTTTGTGGGACACAGATTAGTTAACACTGCCACCAAGCAGGCCGAATGTACAGAGTAACTGACACTCCATCACAGTTTTGTGGGGTGGGCGAGGAAGTGGTAGGAGCATCAGGAACCAGGAGAAAATCCCAGCTCCAAAAGAGGCAGCCACTTTCAGCTCTAGCAAAGTGCTGCCAAACAAAACAACCCTCTCATTGCCGCTGAAAAGCAGAAAATCCTAGCTTTTACATGCAATCTCCCTTATAAGTGGTGGCAACTAACTCAAAAAGTAAATTTCTGTGGGTCAAACAAACAAACAAAAAATCAATAAAACCACTGCCAGTAAGTCCACTCCCACTCACAGTGCCCCTAGAGGACAGAGTAGAACTGCCCTATAGGGTTTCCAAGGCTGTCAGTCTTTACAGAAGCAAAGCCCAAACCAAACCCACTGCCGTCATATTGTTTCCAACTAACAGCGCCCCTAGAGGACAGACCAGAACTGCCCCATAGGGTTTCTAAGACTGTAAATCTTTACAGAAGCCAACCGCCTCATCTTTCTCCTGTGGAACAGATGGTGGGTTGGAACTGCCAACCTTTTGGTTAGCAGCCCAAAACTTTAACCACAGCTATAATCACTCTGTCATCCAGTCAAACTAGACTCATTGCTATTCCTTAAACATGACAGACATGTTCCTGATTTTATGTGTTGTTTCCCCTTATTAAAGTACACTCCTTCTAGATAGCCCCATAACTCACTTCCTCACCTCCATGAAGTCTTTGTTCAAATGTTACTCTCTCAGACTGACTCTAATCACCCCATTTAAAGCCTAACCCAGACCCCATCCCCCTTCTTTACTTTTCTCCAGAGTACCATCACCTTCTGGATGACAATATAATTTACTAATTAAGTTTATTCTGCTTGAACCCACAAGAGTGTAAATACCACGATGGTTTTTATAATCTGTTTTCTTCACTGCTACAGCCCAAGAGCAAAGAATTGTGCCTACCCCATAACAGGTGCTAAAAACATGTTTCCAGAATAATTAAGCTTACCTAAAAATTAAAACAACTGATAAAACCAAAAAACCAAACTCACTACCAGAGTGGATTCCAACTCATAACGACCTCACTGGGTTTCCAAAGCTGTAAATCTTTACGGAAGCCGACTGCCTCATCTTCCGCGAAGCAGCTGGTGGGTTCGAACCACCAACCTTTTGGTTAGCAGCCAAATGCCTTAACTGCTGTCCCACCAGAGTTCCTTAAAATAACTGATTGTGAGTGTTTACTATACGCCACGTCCTTTAAACACTTCACTTATTACGCCACTGTACCTGTCCCTCTGCTTGACTTCGCCTTGCCCACCTCTCGATCTCCCCCTTCAACCTAGAAACTCTCAAGGGCCAGAGCCCGCTCAAATCCCTTCTGGACGCTACGGGGCCTTTCTGCCCTCGTCCTGTCCCAGGCGCAATGCTCCCTCGGTACCGCCGGCCACAGACCTCGGCCTCCTCGCCGTCGCTGCTGCGTTCGCTGTCCTCCTCCTCGGAGAAATTGCTGTCCTCGCTATCCGACATCTTCTGCTGCTGCAAGGAAAGACGGCAGCCTCAGAAGATCCCACAATTCCGAGTCCCACCCCGAGCCTCAGTTTCCCTGTGGGTTCCCTGGGAGAGAAAAAAAAATCCTTTTAACGCACTTCCGGCAGCCTTGTTCTGGCAACTACGAACCGGAGTGGGGACCACCAAACCATCTGCTACACCTCCCCACCAAACCATCTGCTACACCTCCCCAATGCCAGAATCCGGCATCTTCACCTCCCCACCCCCGGCGGTCCCCGGACCTGACATTTTGATGGGCCCCACCTCACTACTCCGGTCCCACCTCGGCCTTCGTTATCAGCCGATATTCACACGACGACTAGCTGGAACAGACGAGCCCTCTCGCGAGAACCTATCCGTTGGCCTCCCCCAACGCGAGATTTAAGGGGCCCGCCCCCAGGTAACGCACTTCCGGGATCTCATCTTGAGAGTGGCAAAGTAGACCTAATGCGGAGTGTGGGGAGGACGTCTTGGGAGCGTCAAGTAAGAAAAAAAATCTGTTTACCCACTCCATCCCACTCCCCCCGCCCCCTACACACACACACACATACACACACACACACGCGCGCGCGCGCGCGGGTCCGAGCACTTGGTCTCGGGCCCCTTCCAGTGTGGAATTCGTACTTGAATATAATGAGCCATTTATGCGTTAGTTTAAGCTACTAATACGGTGAGCCAAGCCGTCAGCAGACAAGAAATTAGCAAATAACAATAATCAGACTTTACATGCTTGATTTACTGGTTGAAGTGGGGTTGATTCTGACTCCTAGCAAGTTGAACTCTGTAGGATTTGTTGGGCTGTCATCTTAAAGAAAGCAGAGAGCTAAGCATTTCTTAGGAGCTCTGGTAGCATAGTGGCTAAAGCACTTGACTGCTAACCAGAGGGCTGGCCGTTCAAACCCACCGGCCACTCCTCGGAAGGAAAGTTGGGCAATCCTACTTCCTTAGTGATACTGCCTCGGAAACCCAAGGAGGGCTCACTATGAGTCGGGGCGACTCGACGGCACGTAACAACAAGCATTTTCTTGACAGATCCGCTGAGTGGGTTCAAATCGCCAATCTGTGGGTTAGTAGCTTAATGCAAACCGTTTGCACCTTGGAGGTATGTACCCCCATTCTCTTGAAGAAGAAATTAAAGCTCAGAAAAGTAACCTAGCTGTAAAGTGACAGATCCAGGACTCCATGCCAAGTCTGGGTGACCCCAAACCCCTTGTTTTTCTTTGCAGCCTCCTTAAGTTAATTGAAATATTAATTTATGCAGATATAAGGGAGAAACAGGAAAAGCTGACCTGCTAGAGGAATAAAATAATAATCAGAAACTTTTAGAACACATTGCTAAAATTTCTCACATAATCAATGAGACAGGTGGTTACAGGGGAACGTGGTGAAGCAGTACGGGATAGCAGCAGACTCAGGCTCAGCCACCAGGGACTGACTCTACCCCAGGTACATTTCTCCCTAAGCACACACTTCCCAAACCAACAATCCCAAATTGAACCCACAATGGATTGGAGAGGGGCTGGGCACTTTTTTTTTTTTTTTTTTTTTAAATTTTTATTGTGATTTGGGTGAAAGTTTACAGAGCAAATTCATTTTCCATGCAGCAGTCCACACATTTTGTCTCATGACCAACCAACCAACCAATCTCACTGCCATTGAGTCAGTTTTGACTCACTTGACTCACGGCGACCCCTCCTTGACTTTCCCAGGAGATATCTCTATGGAAGTAGATTGCCCAGACTTCCTTCCGAGGAGTAGCTGATGGGTTTGAACTTCCAGCTTTCTGGTTGGTAGTTAAATCCCTAGGCACTACTCTACCAGAGCTTCTTGTCTCATGACATTGATTAAAATTCCCCACAATGTAACAGCTCTCTTCCCACTTCCTCCTCATAGTTACCTCTTCCCTGTGTCCTTCCCTCCCATGCACTCCTGCCCCTCACCCCAGCTGTCTCCCTGTGCAAACACTGCCCTTCTGTTCTCCCATGATTGATTGCTCTAAAGAGTACATCCACCTGATGTAAATGATCACCCCATATGCCTGTCTACTGTTTGGTTGGAAGCCACAGGAGTGAGTTCAGTTCCAACCTGAAGAGTGGCTAGGGGCCATAGTCTCAGGGGTCTCACCAGGCTCTATCAGACCAGTAAACCTAGTCTTTTTTTTTTTTTTTATGATTTTGAGTTTTGTTCCACATTGTTCTGCTCTATCCAAGATCTGCTTCACTGATCCTTTTCAAAGTGGTTGACAGTGGTAGCCAGGCACCATCTAGTTCTTCTGGTCTCATGGTCATATAGCCTGAGGATTGCATGGTCTACCAGTCCCTTGGAGACTAATTGTTTCCATGCATCTTTGGTTTTTCTTCGTTCTTTGCTCTGGACAAGGAGAGACCCATTGTTGAATCTAGATGGCTGCTTGTGAGCTTTTAAGATCCCACTGCTACTCACCAAAAAAAAAAAAAAAGAAAAAGAAGAAAACCAAACTCTCTGCCATCGAGTCAGATATGACTCATAGCAACCCCTCCTTGGGTTTCTGAAGTGGTATCACTATGAAAATAGGTTGCCCAACCTTCCTTCTGAGGAGTGGCTGGTGGGTTTGAACTGCCAGCCTTCTGGTTAGCAGTGAAATGCCTTAGGCACTAAGCCACCAGATATGGAACACTGTTTTTGTGTAGCATATTATGCCAATTGAGCTTGATGTCCCCTGTGACCATGATGGGGCTGGGCACTTAATGAAAGACTTTTTCAGAAGCTTTCAACACAAGCTCTTCACAATCGGATCCCACGTATAGAATATCTATTGCCACTGCTGCAGAAAGGCATTTACCCAAGGAAAGAGAGAGAGTGCAGGCATTTTCTACCCATGGAAAGTTCTTCCTCAGTCTCTCAGCATTTTTCAGCTCTTAACTCTGGCAGCACATTTGAATACTTGGAAAGTTTAAAAAAGAGAGAGAGATGTGTATAATAGCCCCTCAAACTAAAAACAACCCACATGTCCTCATGACAAGAACAGATAAACAAATTGTGGTACATCAGCATAACTGTGGTGCAGTGAATTACTTGGTATGGTTTTTCTAGCCATAGTCTTTGTAACTCCCACCAGATTACTGGGTGGGACCGTGCAAATAAGGTGTATGGAACTCTAACGTGGAGATTGGTTAGTTTTGCCATGCTGCTGGTAGTGCCTAAAGCACTTGACTGCTAACCAGAAGGCTGGCGGTTCAAACCCACCAGCTACTCCTCTGAAGGAAGGTTGGGCAATCTACTTCCGTAGTGATACCACCTCGGAAACCCAAGGAGGGGTTGCTATGAGTCGGGTCCAACTCGACGGCACATAACAGCAACAACAACAGAGGTGGGGGCGGGAATCTCACTGCCATCAAGAGAGAAGAGCTGGAGTTGGAGTGGAGCACATCCTAGGACCTGAGATCCCTGCACTGGACTTCCTTGGCAGAGACACCTGATTGAGAGACAGCGGCAGTGGAACCAAGAGGCATGACACAGAGAGGGATGGGCTTGCCTGGCCCACAGAATGAGAAGGCTGAGTGCCTTTGGGCAGGAGGCTTGCTGGCGGAGCGGGGTGCACATAAAAACCAACAAAACACACTGCCATGAGTTGGATCTGACTCATAGCGACCCCTCCTTGGGTTTCCGAGGCAGTATCACTACGGAAGTAGATTGCTCAATCTTCCTTCTGAGGAGTGGCTGGTGGGTTTGAACTACCAGCCTTCTGGTTAGCAGTCAAATGCCTTAGGCACTATGCCACCAGAGCTCCTGGGGTGCACATAGGTGTACCTATTGGCAGAGCTAGAAGAGTTTTGTAACACTTGGCAGAGCAGGGCAGAGGCCAAGGGGAAGAGAGGTGTGCCTGAGGGCAGAGCAGAGAGTTCTGTGAGGCCATTGCAATGAACCCAATAGAGAAGTAGTGAGTGCCGTGGGAGGGGCGGCTGATGTCAGGATTGGTAAAAAGACTGGAAGGTGGTGGCATGTCTGGCCTCATAGAAATAAACCTTGGGCTGTTGCTAGTGACTCTGTTTTCCCCTCGTGAGGTTGGAGAAGGTCAGAGGAAGATGCCACCCCTGTGCCCTTTGGCAATAATGAAATCCTACTCAGTGAAAGAAAGGAAGTAACCGAAACTCAACATAAATCTCAAAAACATGCTGAGCAAAAGAAGCTGGACACAAGGGTATGTGTGGTATGACTCCATTCATCAGAAATTCTAGAATGGGCACAGCCAGTCTATACAAACAGAAAGCAGATTAGTGAGTGTCTGTGCTGGGGTGGAGACTGACTCCATAAGAAAATGTTTCGGCAGTGTGTATGCATAGAATATGTCGAAATGCATGCTTAACATGGGTGCATGTTACTGTGTAAATTACCCTTCGAAAAACTATAGCTACTCAGGCTCCACCAGAAACCAATCATCAAAATCTCTGGGCTAGGGCCTGGAAGTTCTCCAGGTGGTAAGTGTCTGAAGCCAGGGATGTAAGCTGCATCTCCCAGTGCTCAAGGGATGGAGAAGAGATGGGAAGCTACCTGTGCAATGCTCAGTCCCTTCCTGGGAGAGGAGAGAATCTGAAAGACAAGGAGATTGGGCAGGTGAGGGCAGCTGATCCAACTACCTGCCCCAGAAGGTCAGAGACCTCAGGCTTCAGAAGTCACCATATTTCCCTCCTTTCCTCTGTTCCCTGGCTCCTGGTGGGGTTCTCACCACCCCCTTCAGGTGGGCTAGAAGGAGATGAAGCCTTGGGTTTGGGAGTGAAGGCTGGAGGTCAAGCCTCCTCCCCGTCTTCCCACCCAGCCTCTCTTGGGGTGGTACCAGAGGGTCCTTTAAGATTCATGCTGCTGGCAGGTACCTGGCACAGTCCCCTGTAATAACTCTTAAGAGCTTGGCCAGAAAGAAGGGGACAGACTTCTTTGGGATGTTTCTCGCAGGGTGGGCCAGAGCCCTGGGTGGCCACCCATAGCTGGGACCCCAGAGCGTCTAGCAGGTCTGCAGCTGCAACACAACAATCCCCACAGATGGTCCCTCTTTGACCCCAATCACAGACAGCTCCAGCCTGAAGCAGCCTAGAGTCTCAGCAAGACACACCTGTAGGGACAGAATGAACTGGAGTCTCCGGCAGGAGCCTGACCCCAAATCTCCACCCCTAGGGCTTCTGACAAGGGCCCTGGGTGATGCGAGAAGTTTGCGATCCACTGCTAACCTAGAGGTTGGCGGTTTGACACTGTCCAGTGATGCCACCAAAGAAAGGCCCCGGGGACCTGCCTCTGTAAATATTACAGCCCAGAGAACGCTGTGGGACGCAGTTCTACTCTGTGGCACATGAGTCGGAATCGACTTGACAGCAGTGGGTTTAGGGGTTTCTCACTTGTAGCCTGAGACAAGCCCCTTCATCTCTCCAGGCCTCATCTCTCATTTGTAAAACAAGGCTTGGAATAAGCTCTATTTTTAGAGCTGATAAGGAGCTCTGGTGGCGCAGTGGTTAAAGCATTTGGCTGTTAACCCAAAGGTCAGCTGTTTGAACCCACCAGCCACTCCATGGGAGAAAAATGAGGCAGGCTGCTAACTTCTGTAAAGATTTACAGTCTTGGAAACCCTGTGGGGCAGTTCCACTCTGTCCTCTAGGGGCGCTGTGAGTCAGAATTAACTCAACAGCAGTGGGTGTGGTTTGGGCTCTGCTTCTGTAAAGACTGACAGCCTTGGAAATCCTATGGGGCAGTTCTACTCTGTCCTCTAGGGTCACTATGAGTTGGAATCGACTGGATGGCCGTGGGTTTGGTCTGGGTTTTAGGGCTGATGCTAGATTATCATAATGTGCTGATTTTATTAGACCAAGATACTTTACTGCCATCTTCTGGAAAACTGGTAAATAACTACAAATCTACAGTGTCTAGGATGTGACTACTCTCCTTGTAGATGTGGGTCTTTGTGCAGCGTACAATCTCCATAGCCACACACAGTGGCCCTGCCTATCTCACAGGCTTGATATGAAAAGTAAATAAACTAATATACTTAAAACGCTTAGACCAGTAGCTGTATTCATCATCACCATCATCACCAACATTGTGCTGTTCCCATCACTGGTCTAGGTGACCAAATGCCATCTGTGGAGGTTGGAGCTGGGCAGCTGGAACAGTCCTACTCCTTCAAACACAGACAGGCACGCGAGTGAGCTCATGGAGCCAAGTGGATTCTCCCTAAACTTCCAACTTCAGTTAAAAAAAAAAAAAAAAAAAACTCACTACCGTTGATTCCAACTCATAGTGAGCCCCACTGGGTTTCTTTCCAAGACTGTACATCTTTACAGAAGCAGATCAGCCCATTTTTCTTCTGTGGAGCAGCTGGTGGGTTCGAGCCACCAATTTTATGGTTAGCAACCAAATGCCTTCCAACTTCAGTAAAACCAAAACCAAACCAAACTCACTGCCATCGAGTCCACTCCAACTTATAGCGTCCCCCATTGGGTCTCCGAGGCAGTAAATCTTTATGTAAGTAGATTGCACAGGCTTCCTACTGCAGAGTGGCTTGAACTGCCAACCTTCTGGTTAGCAGTCAGATGCCTTAGGCACTGCGCCACCAGAGCTCCTTCAACTTCTACGGAAGCTAATGAAATCCTGAGAGATCATCTGGGTGGAAAAGCATGCCATAATTTCTGTTTCCCTATAATTTGGGAGAAGGAAGGAGAATTAGATCTTGAAGGGGAGAGCCTAACACTTCCTCAAGCGTGCCCCCACCACATCCCCCAATTAGCCTGTTCCTGTCTGCTGGACCTCGTCTCCCAACCACCCCCACCCCAACCCCATCCTTCCTCCTCACCACAATCTTCTTGACAGCATCCAGAAATCTGAAAGGCTCCCAAGGACAGACGGGGAGACCCAGGGTCCCACCAGCAGGGGATGGGCACTCTGCCTTCTCCTAGGCTTTTCCTGGCCACTTGACCTGGGATCTTGGAGGGAGAAGTACAGAGAGAAGGAGTGGGTTGAAAGACTGGGATGGGTGGAGGCCCTTGGCCCCTGTCCTCTCCCCTGCCACCTCCAGTCAAATAGATGTTCAGGGAATGTGCCCTGAGAAGCTGAGGGTGATGGCAACCCCAGAGTAGAGGGAGCTGGGTCAGAGGGCTCCCTGACCTTTATGCTCAGGGGAGACAACATTGAGGAGGTGTGTGGGGGACGGGAGAGCTTTGGACCCTCCCCAGAACCAGGCAGTACAGCATTGGGGGGCTTTCTGGCTTACGATGTGTGTTCTTGTGGGAAAACACCTGTGCTAGGCCTTATTTCTGTCTGCAGAAATTTTGGGGGTCTCTGATTGGGCTGCTAACCAAAAGGTCAGCTGTTTGAACCCACCAGCCACTCCATGGGAGAAAAATGTGGCAGTGTGCTTCTGTGAGGGTTCACAGCCTTAGAAACCCTATGGGGCAGTTCCACTCTCCTCTAGGGGCGCTGTGAGTCAAGATTTACTTGATGGCAGTTGGTTGGGTTGGGTTGGGTTGCTCTCCTTTTTATTTCCATCTGTATTGAGGAATGTTCACACCTGCCTACATCTGTCTGTCTTGTCTTCTTTCTGAGTGTTGGCCTCTCTTTGAGCCCCTGTACTGGGCTGTGTTTTCTAGGTCCATCTCTGACTGACCTTTCTCCTTCTCTTCTCCATTGAATCTTTGTCTTCCTTTCTTCCTCCATGTGTGCCTCCCTTTCTCTTGTGTCTCTCTGTCTGTCCCTCCAGGTCTGCCTCTGTAGGGCTCCTTTCTTCCCTCCCCCTGTCCCCTTTCCCTCTCTCACCATTTTGGAGCTGGATTTTGGGCTGGAGGCACCCCCTCTCACCACCCTCTGGGCCCAAGGTAAGCTATCATACCCCTTTGAACCTTGGACCCCAGACACTGTGCTGCCAGGCACACTGAGGCAATCCTAGGCTCTCCCTAGCCCCAGGAGTGGAGCTGTTTGGTTGGGAAGAGCGCATCCTGACTGAGGTGAGTCTGTAAGGGAGCCAGGGGGCAACACAGTACTGGGGTTCCTGAGATGAGGTGGCAGGGACTGGCGGTGGGATGGAGAATTCTGTGGGGAGGAGGCATAAAGAGGAGGGTGATTTTAGTGGGGAGAGTGAAGAGACATTTAGCTAGCATAGGGCACCTATAGGGGCTCTGGTGGTGTAGTGGTTAAGGCATTGGGCTGCTAGCAAAAGGTTGGTGGTTTGAACTACAGCTACTACAAGAAAAAAAGATGAGGCAATCAGCCTCCTTAAAGATTTACAACCTTGGAAACCCAGTGTGGGGTTCGTTATGAGTCAGAAGTGAGTTTGGTTTTTGGTTTTCAGGGAACCTAAAGACGGGGCTATTGCGAGATGTCTCTGAGAAGAGCGTTCTAGGGGAGGAAAATTCCAAGGAGGCAGTTGCTGGGGAGAGGAGGGTCTGAAGGCAAGGAGATTCTGGGAAAAAGGAGATTTTGAGTGAGGGGCCCCTGAGAAGGGACAATTTTGAGAAGTTCTGGGAAAAGTAATTCTAGGGGAAACAGATTTTGAAGAAGCAGGAGTCTGGGAAGAAAGAGGGCAGAGGCTTGGAAGATTCATGAGTGTAGGGGGCTCTTTAGGGGAAGATGAGAATTAATAAGAGGGGGGGGGGGCAGAACCAAAATGCAAATTAGTCACCAGTGATGACCAATGAGGGCTGAGGATATGAGTTCGAGCCCCGCCCCTTACACATCCAAGACCACGCCCACTCCCTTCCCATGATCCATCTCCCCGCCGCTAATCTGAGACTCCGCCCCCTAAATGCTTCATTAGCCGTATAACTTCCTTTCGCTGCGACATAGCGCTTACAGCGCCTGCGCAGACTCTGAAAAGCAGCCGAGGTGGCCCCACGCTTTCCTTTTCCGGTTGCGGCGCCGCGCGGTGAGGAGCTCTCGTTTCAAGCCCGCAGTCATGCCGTCCAAGGGTCCGCTGCAGTCTGTGCAGGTCTTCGGACGCAAGGTAGACCGGGCATTCTCCGGGACGGGCCCGAGGAGGCCAGTGTCTGGGAGAGGCCGGTGGGCAGGGATCTGGGATCGTCTTGGGACTTGGGGCCCGAAACTCAACGCGGTTCGGCTCTCCCCCCCTTTCCTTTCCGTAGAAGACTGCCACAGCCGTGGCACACTGCAAACGGGGCAACGGCCTCATCAAGGTGAACGGGCGGCCTCTGGAGATGATTGAGCCACGAACGTTGCAGTACAAGGTGCCTGATGGAGGACGGGCCTTTGGGTTGAATTGGGAGGGGACCCTAGAAGCGGAAATGTTAGAACACACTTGGGTTCTGGGGTTGTGGATTATGTAGCTGAGCGATCTGGTGTTGACGACGGAATGTTAAGGGGCTTAGTTGGGGTCAGAAGAACGGTATTTCGCGATAGAGCTGGCCTTGAGATTCAGATGAAGTAACAGCAGAATTGGAAGGGTGAAACCATGGATGTTGAAGGTGCTTTGAACGTAAGACATGTGGAAGCATCCCGAACTGGGGACCGGATGGCATGGGGGACACTGGAGTTTATGGAGCGTAATTTCTAGATAAGGCAATGGGGGTTATGTATCTCTTTTACAATTTTTTTTCCACTTGTGGAGAGCTCAATGAATATTAACAGAAGTGAACATGGGTGTCTTGAAACACTTGGCTGTGAAAGGGGTTTCTCTGATTAATCGCCATCCTTTCCGTTTCATAGCTTAGGTTTCTTTGACTCAGAATGATGTTTGCCTTTTCTAGCCACGTTACTTGAGGCATGTCACTTCACGTCTCTATTTTGGGTTCATCACCTGTAAAAACCAAACCCACTGCCATCGAGTTCCAACTCATAGTGACCCCCATTGGGTTTCCAAGGCTGTAAATCTTTACAGGAGTAGATTGCCTCATCTTTCTCTCACAGCGGCTGGTAGGTTTGAGCCACCAGCCTTTTGGTTAGCAGGCAAGTGCCTTACCCACTATGCTGCCAGAGCACCTTCATCATCCGTAAATAGGAGTAAATTATACTTTAAAGAGCTGTTATGAGGACTTACTAGATTATTTATTTATTTGTTTATTGTGATTTGGGTGAAAATTTAGAATAAATTCACTTTCCATACAGCAGTTCCCATACAGTCTGTCTCCTGACATTGACAATTTACCACAATGCAACAGCTCCCCTCCCACTTCCTCCCAACAGTCACCTCTTCCCTGTGTCCATCCCTCCATGCACTCCTGCCCCCTGAGCTGTCTCCCTTCATTAGATTCTTTAGGTGAACTGTTTGGTATGTATGAGAACATATTCATTCGTTTGTTAATACATATTTTAAGTGGAAATAGTATGTTGCAAGGGCACTGTTAAGCGTTTAGTAGGTAGTGTTATCAGTGGCTTTTTGTTCTTGACTTACTTGTTTGAAGAATTTGTATGTGCACAGCCCTGTGTTGAGTGCTCAAGATACAGTGGTGACTCAGAAGATCCCAGGCCCTGCTCTCATGGAGCTCTTAGTCTGCTGGGGGATAGACTGGATTCATGACCAGACACTGAACCAGAGGGGTTAGGGCAGAGGCGGCTCTGACTCAAACCTGGGTGGGAGATGGGTCAGGGTGGGCTTCCTGTGAAAGGAGACCTAAAACAGATAAAGCAGAAGTGTACCAGGCGGAAGGAATATAACACACAAAAGAGTTAGAGCTGGGAAGGGGGAGAGCATGGCATAGATTTGTAGCGTTCACCCCCTTCTCACTTACCTATATGGTTATGTTTCAAAAACCAGGTTGATACACAGAAATAGGCATCGTGTGAAAACGGAGGATGACTACTGAGAATTGTGGCCCAGCCAAGTGGACCCATAATCTTAACCATCACAGCCAGTGTTACTCTGCCCTGACACTTAGGTGTACATTACTGACAGGTGTACGTCATTAATACGCAAAATAGTCAGCTAGGAGATTTTTGACTGTGTTCATTACTGTGAGGTGTCTGGTAACGAGATGGTTGATGAGTGAGGAGTAGATGTAATTCTCCGAGAATCAGTGTGCGACTCAAAGGGAAGGCAGAGAGTTGGGACAGGGAACAGAAGGCATCTGGCACAACCCTGCCATGGCTTTCTCCTGTCGGAGGCAGCCTTGGTGATGGCACACCTTTTCCTTACTACTGAACTAAAGTATTTTAAGAACTTGTCTTAAGAGGTGGGGTCTCTGGGGCCCAGAGAAGGGTAAACGGGCAGGGGCCCAGCTCAGGTTGTCTTTATCTGCGCCATGTTTCCTCCCACTTCCACAGTCTTCGCTGCTGCTTCAAGTCCTCCCTGCCCCCGTGGCTCCATAGAGGGGCTCGGGGTGATAGTTCATTTCGCTCTGGTGACAGAAGCTGGGTAGAAGGAAAGGGGGAGACATAGTGACCTAAAGCCCTGTTCATGGTCCTTGTTCCTTCAGCTGCTGGAACCTGTTCTGCTGCTGGGGAAAGAACGGTTCGCTGGCGTGGACATCCGTGTCCGTGTGAAGGGTGGTGGTCACGTGGCCCAGATTTATGGTGAGTCTGGGCACTGGGCATCCTGGGGTAAGGAGCAAGGCCCTTAGCCTTGGGTCTTCATGACGCTCACGTGCCCTCTCTCGTGTGCATTTTCCCCACAGCAATCCGCCAGTCCATCTCCAAAGCCTTGGTTGCCTACTATCAGAAATGTAAGTAAGGGTGGGTCCTTCCCACCAGAGGGCTAGGGAATAGCAAGTCGAGGACCAGTTCTGGGCTTGGAATCTCAGGGACTAAAGAGGACCTTCCGTGGTAATGTAAATCATCTCCACCCCCTTTCCCTTCCTCAGATGTGGATGAGGCCTCCAAGAAGGAGATCAAAGACATCCTCATCCAGTATGATCGGACCCTGCTGGTAGCTGACCCTCGTCGCTGTGAATCAAAGAAGTTTGGGGGCCCTGGTGCCCGCGCTCGCTACCAGAAATCCTACCGATAAGCCCACCAGGAGGAGCAGGGTTCACCTTTATAATAAACAGAGGTTCTGGGATTTTAAGGTTTCAAGGTCTGTGCTGTGATTGTCTGGGGGAGCGTCAGGGTGGGTCTTGTATTAGACAAATTGCAGGAAACACCCTCAGCCCTCATCCAGTGTGGATTGTCGTCCTTTCCAGAGCCCCCACTCTGGGCTTGGTGTGAAGGGATGGGAGCAGGTCGGTCTCCATTTTCCTGGAACCTTCAGGAGACCTTAGAACTGAGGCGCTACCGGTGGTTTCGGGTCATTGGTGACTAGAATTGGGTGGTGGAGGTGGGGCGCTCTTAGGGATTTACTTCTTTCTATCCCTTTGTTCTTGATTTAATGGCATGCCAGGGAAGAATGGTGGAATTGTGTATAATCAGTAATCTTTAACGATAAGAGAGATGATGAAAAACCAAACCTGCTGTCGTGACTCATAGTGACCCTGTAGGGCAGAGCAGAAGTTCCCCATAATGTTTTCAAGGCAGTACACCTTTATGGAAGCATATTGCCTCATCTTTCTCCCATGGAGCAGCTGGTGGGTTTGAATGCCAGCCTTTTCGTTAGCAGCCCAGTGCTTCAACCACCGTACCACCAGAGCTCCTAGAGATGAAAGTGAGGCGAAAATACCTGGTTGGAATCTGAAGTTTGAGATTGGCCTGTGTGCATTTGTTAGAGGCGTGTTCCTCTCTGCCACCCTATAGTGTGGTTGGTACTAAGATCTGAGAAGAGGGACCCAACTTGTAACACATCCGTGGCAGGGAGGGAGGTGTGTGCAAATTGAAGACACCTGCTCCCTCGACCTCTAGTCCAGGCCATGCCAACTTCTGTCATACTTGTTTTTAATCTCGTCCTTGTGTGTGGCAGTGGTCTTGGTCTGCAACACTTCTCATTTCCGTTAAGGGTGTGAACAGGACCTCCTAGGGGGAAGGCCCTCCCCCCAGCCACCAGAAAGCAGGTCCCTCCTATCCTCAGGGGGCTGGTTTTCAGTTTCTGTCTGCTGTCGTCCCCCCCTCCAGCACCTCTGCCTGGCCGTGTGCTGTGGGCATTGCAGTGATCACAACCCACTCCCTACCCAGCCCCTTAGAGTCAGACTGAGGACAAGGTAGCTGCTGCGGGTGGGGAGCATAGGAACGCTAACGACTTGAATGGCAGATGAACCGGTGAGCTTCGTGAGTGTGTTCATCTCCACACTAACCATCGTGGCCCACCTGGGCACCTCCCCGGTCCTCCCCAAAGCAAGGCCTTGTTGCTGGGAGTACAGGGGAGAACACGATGGCACACTGGAACGTGAGGGGGCAAGTTTCATGCATTTTCGTTATAAAAGAAGGAACTTGAGATTTACTCACAGCTGTCCAGTTTCCTTTTCTTAGCTGGTTTCCACAGTCCAGTCAGGTAGCCACACTTGTACTCTGCAGGCACGTTCTGGGCTGTGTAGACCACATCCCCACATCCAGGATGGTTCTGTTGGACAGCACTGGTATCATTGGGGACCACGGTCAAGAGAGAAACTTAATCCAGAAACAGGTGGTGCTGAAGAGCATCAGCTAGGTGCCAGGTTAAGCATCCGGACACGTCCTTGCACCATCACTGTGGGGTTGGTGACAGTGTCCCCATATTACTAATGGGAAGCAGGCTTGGAGGCAAGATAGTGTACAACTGGCCACGTTTTACATGTGAGCTAAAGTTGGGACGCTGGCTAATTGCGTTTTAGCTGGCAGTAGTCTCAATGGCCCCAGGAGGGCAGCCGTGTTCCAAGGATGGGAATGGCACTGCCCTCACCCTTAGCTGCAGCTCTGAGGCTGGCTTATGCCCGGCTGGGGGAGCCAAGCAAGAAAGGTATTCCTGAAGTGACAGCAGAGCTGGGGCCACCAGGCAGAGGGCTGGCTTGGGCAGGGGAATGGAGCCGGGAGTGCGGCAGGGAGCAGGGCCAAGGCAGGCCTGGCACCCATGGTTTTCCCAGGGGCTCTAGGCCCCCATGATAGTAAAGGTCCCACTTCCCAGAAGTGCAGCTGGGACACATCTGGAGAGGAGGAAGGGTCTCGCCTCTGCTTTCTGACGCCAGGCCTTGGAGTAGACAGTCCCCTTCTGCCCTGCCGCCTCCTCAAATGCCGGGAATTCCGGCGAGCCCAGGCCAGGCTGGGGACCGCCAAGAAGGAAAAGTACAGCTGGAGGCGGCTGGGAGTATGCATCCGGCCGGAGGCAAAGGAAGGCCTCAGTGCTCTGCTCTAGGCATTAGGGTAGCCGGTGGCATCCTCTGCCACTGTGGAGGCCAGGCCGCTGGCGCACAGTGGGCATTCTACAGCTTGTAGGTTCGGTGTCAAGTTAGGGATCTAGTCAGCTCTTAACTCATGATGACCTTAGCATAACAACGATATGTTGCCCAATCCTGTGTCACCTTCGAGACCCATGCATGATACGTGCTTAAGTCCGCTGGTTGCTATCGGATTAATCCAGGTCAGTCTCGGGAGTGAGTGAAGAAAAGCTAGAGCTAACATTTATTGACCCAGGCCTTGTACCAGCTACTCCGCTAGTTGTCGGAATCACATGGGGCCCTTTGAGCTTGAAGCTGTGGGCAGGGAAGTATTCCCTCTTATACCCTTCCGTGGCAGGAACAGTACCTGCTGGCACAGGAAGGCACCAGGCTGCGAGTTCAACTTCTAGCTCCGCTCCTTCCTAGCTGTGTGACCAGGCTAGCCTCCCTCGCTCTATGCCTCAATTTTCTCATCTCTGAGATTGAAAACCACCTTCATTTGCCTTTCAGGGATGCTGTGAGGCTTGAAAATGAATTAGTTCATAGAGAGGGACTATAAAGCCCAGTTCGTACTCAGTAAATGTCAACTTCTGTGCTGTTGGTTTGTTACCTGCTAAAAATGCAGATTCCCAGCCCCCTGGCCTGGGTGCTTTTGCTCTGAGGACCTGGGATTCTAAGGAGCACGCCTGGTGAGCCCTTCCATCCCAGAAGGCAGGCTAGTCTCACTGAGCCTTTGCAGTGACCCTGAGGCAGGTACTGCTGTCTTCACGCCACAGATGCGAACGGGCTCAAAGGGAAGTCGTACACCAGTAAGGAGGAAAGGCAGGGCTGGAACTCGCAGAATGCACACTTTGAGCCATGCCTCCGTGTCATCTCACACAATTCCAGGGAAGATAAGCTAAAGTACAATGAGCCCTGGTGGTGCAGTGGTTAAGTACTCAGCTGTGTCCAAAAGGCTGGCAGTTCAAACCCACCAGCCACTCCACAGGAGAAAGATGTGGCAGTCTGCTTCCATCAAGACTGACTGACTGGGAAACCCTGTGGGGCTGGTTCTACTCTGCTCTGTGGGGTTGCTGAGTTGGAATTGATGCCAACAGGGTTTTTTTATTTTTTCAATGCTAAATAAAGCACAAGGGGTCAAGTGTTTGAAGGAAGCTAATACTAGTGCCCAAAAAAAGTGCTTAAATTATGCTTCTCCCTGGGAGTGCCACTGCTGGGAGGAGGCGACAGAAGGATCCTCGTATAACAGCCCTTTGTCCCCATGACCTAAAATGTTCGGGGGATGTGGGGAGAGGTACATTGAGGCATTGTGGAAGGTCCCAAACTGAAAAGGGCAAATGAAGGGATCTGATGTGTGTGGGTGGGCACAAGAATTGGGATATTCATGATGCTGGGGGTGAGGAGTGGTTGCCAAGGGAAACCAGACAGCCATGAGACAAACATTCCTCAGAGCTCCAAACCTGACGAGCCCTGGTGTTAGCAAAGGCTTGTGTGAAACGTGGCAGTACCAGGACCCAACTGCAGTACCATGCCTTAGGAGGGAGGGATGGAGGTAGAGATGAATGGGTGGGTTGATGGAGATGGACAGGTGGGATAATAGAGGAATGGATGGGTGTGTAGGGTAATGGATAAACAAGATGGGGAGAATGGATTGGAAGATGGATAGATGGAAAAATGGCTAGTTAGACACATGGAAGAGACAGCTGGGGTAAAAAGAATGGGTGCAGGCTTGGGCACAAGCTGGGCAAACCGCTAAGAGAATGAATTCCTAGGGGGCTACTTGGAGCAAGACTTAACTTGGGTTCCAGATGGGCATCAAGAGTCTGTAACTCCCCTGAAATCATACACCAAATGGTAGTAACTTTTCAATAATTCTGAGGGGTTTGCAATCTCCCCAAATTTCCAGAACCAGTGATCTGTGCTGGGTCCAACTTTCTCATTGTTATGCGTCATCCCACACTGCTTCCAGAATAGTAAAAGACATGTAATTTCATAATATTAACAAGACATTAATGACATCCTCTTCCCCACCCCGGCTGAGTGTCAAGGTAATAAGGAGCATTTGCCAAAGCAGATCCCGGAAGTGGGAAAGCTGTGGTGAGCTTTAGGGCCGTGTTCAGTGCCTGGATTTCTGAAGGGAGTCCTGAGAGTCTCTGGCTTCTGGCTGAAGTCCTTTTTTTTTTTTTTTTTTGAGGGGGTGTCCATCCTGGCTCACAAGTGGAAAGGGGCATCAGGAGCTCCCTGGGCCCTTCGAGGACCCACAGATTTCTGGGTGGGGGTCAAGAGAGCAGGGTGGTTCAACCTGACCTGGGCTTTGGCTGGCCGCAACCGCCCCCCACCCCCCACGTGGATGCTTACGGTAGTGGCATAGCTGAGTCGCCTGGCTGGGAGTGGAGGGGGCTGAGGCTGGGGTGGCGGTGAAGGTGCCCGTGACGTGGGGGCAGAGGAGGACCAGGGGCCCCTGGAGATTGGGGGAACCTCTCCCTCAGGCCCCTGTCGCCGGGCCAGGCTCTGGCTGATGTAGGAGGCTGCTAGGTACTTAGAAAGGGCAACTGCATTGGGGCCCAGGAGCTGACGGGTAGGGGGTGGGGGGCTCTGGGGTGGAGTCAGGTCCACAGACTCCAGCCTGGCAATATGAGAGGTCGAGCGGCCTCCTGGCTTGGACGAAACCATGGTGGTCTGAACTGGGGTGAGTGACAGGCCTGGAATGTCTTGTGAGCCCCCTTGCTCAGGCAAAGGTGTGGCAGCCAGAACGTTGCTATCTGTGAGACTTTGCCCCTGAAGCAAAGACGCAGCAGCTGGGTTCTGGATGTCTGGGAGGCCTCCCTGCTTGGGCAGAGGTGTGAGGGCTGGAACCTGAATGTCTGAGAGCTCTTGGGACAAAGACAATGGAGCACTGGCTGGGATCTGGTGGTCCAGGTGGCCTCCATGTGCAGACAGAGGTGTGGAACCCAGCCCCTGAATGTCTGACAGGTCCTGTGGCAAAGACGATGGAGCCGTGGCTGTGACCTGGCGGTCCAGGTGACCTCCAGCTGCAGGCACAGTTGCGGTACCTGGCACTGGAACATCTGCGAGGTCACAGGGCAAAGGCAGTGGGATGTTGGCTGGGATCTGATGGTTCTGGTCACTTCCATGCCTAAGCAAAGGATCTATGGCTTGTACCCGGATGGTGGCTGGGACATGAACATCCCTGGAGACTCCCTGCTTAGTTAATGGGATGCTGGGGGAACTCAGACTGTCTAGGTGGGCTTCTTGCTTAGGCACGGTGGCTAGAGACACATCACAGCAACTTCCCTGCTTGGGCAAAGCTGGGGAAGCTGGAACTTGGAGGTCGACATGGTATCCTTGCTCAGGAAGAGAGGTGGTGGATGGAGCCTGTATATCCGGGTGGTCTTTTGCCCAAGACAAAGGAGTGGGGGCTGGACTTTGTACTTCCAGGCAGCCTTGATGATCAGGCAAAGTTTTAATAGCTGGAACCTGGATGTCTGAAGGGTCTTCCTGCTTTGGCAGTGGTGTGGCAGCCAGAACCTGGACATCTCGTAGGCCTTCTTGCTCAGGTAAAGGGGTAGTGATCAGGTTGACTGGATGGTCTTGCTCAGGCAAAGGGGTGGTGATCAGGTTGACCGGATGGTCTTGCTCAGGCAAATTTGCAACACTCAGACTCTGGCCATCCAGGCAGCTTCCCTGTTTAGACAAAGGTGTGGCAGCTTGCACCTGGGCAGCAGGGCCCAGGGGGACAGACTCCTGGGCACAGATGAGCGTGAAGGGCAGCTCGCATACCAGCACATGTCCAAAGGCAGGCAGGAGTCCTGTAGGCAGACAGAAGATGGAGTCAGGGCGAATGCCTTAGCTTGGGCCACCTCTGTCAACCACAAGCCTGTACCTCACCTGGCTCGGCCTGCTCATGGGGCAGGCAGGGGGATGGCTGGGGCTGGGCCAGGACCCGTGGCCGACGGCGCGGGGCATTGGCAGATGCCCGGGTCTCAGCCCGCTGCATCTGCTGGATCCGCTCGCTGTAGAGTCGTGCCAGCTCGCGTACTCGGGAGGCTGCCCTCTCTGTACTCGGGGCCCCTGCCTTCCCGCTCCCACTGCCTCCGGCCAGATCCGAGTCTTCCAAGATCAGCAGTGGTTCTGGGAAACCAGGCTGGGCCAGCTGCCCCTGCTCCAACGCCTGCCAGGCGTTCCGGATTTCTGAGCAAGAGCGGGGCTGCAGCTCACCCCCGAGTCCCTGATCTTGAGTGATACTCTTGGACGACAAGTCTGAGAGCGACACCCCTTCTTCATCCTCCTCTTGCCCCGCTCGACTTCCCGAGGAGGAACTGCTCCGTTTCCTGGAACTGCTCCCAGGGAACAGTTCTCTCCTGGTGGCCAGAGGCTCATCGGGCTCCTGATGGGGACCCTGGAGCCAGGAGCCACAGGGGAGGGAAGGAGTGCTGGGGCCGTCAGGGTCGTTAGGCATGGCTGGAAGGCAGGGCATTTCAAAAACACTGGAAATGTCAGAGAGACTGGGAAGGCAGGGCATTTCGGGAATTTCAGGAAGGCTGGGAATGTCAGGGATCCTGGGAAGGCCAGGAATGTCGGCGATTTCAGCCCCACTGGAGCTCTCAAGTCCCTCCAGGACGTGGAGTGGGGAAGGCTCTCGCTCATCCTCCTCCAGGTCCCCCTCCTCCTCTGAAGAGTCTCGGCTGGGCGTGGCTGGGAATCCAAGGGTGCTGCTGGCACCTGGCACCTGGGGGTCTCCGGGGAACTTGGGAATGTAGTCGGGGGATGGCTGTAGTGGGCACTGGGGAAGAGGTCAAGGTATCAGGGTGGGTGGGCACACCTGGTCCCTAGTCTGGGCCTGCCCAGGTCCAGAGCCCCCAGCCTGCAGTGATGGGCAGCCCAGCTCACCGCCGGGTCCCGGAGGCCTCTCTGGTTTAACAGCTCCAGGATTTCTTCAGTGATCGAGGTCCCAGAAGGATCCAGAGTGGGGGGTCTGGCATCCTCCAGGTCCTCAGGGGGCCCAGAAGCTGGAACTGGTGGCTGAGACTCGGAGGAAGGGTACAGCTCCCCCTCACTGCCAGCGTGCTGGGTGGAGAAAAAGGGGTGAGGGCAAGGCCAGGAGTACCCTACCCGCCTTCTCTCAGACCCAGGAGTCTGGGCCCAGCCGCTCCTCCCTCAGGTGAAGAACTCTAAGCCTCTTCCAGTCCCCTCTGCCATGAGATCCAGGCCCCCGACGTTTCTTACCGTAAGTCTGAGCTTAGCTGGGGTTGGAGAGACGAAAAAGAAAGAGTGGTAAATACGAACAGGAGTTATTCCTTGTAACTGAATAGTTGCCCCCATCACCCACTCCCCATCACAAGGCTGAGCTGGACCAGTCACTGATCACTCTACAGAAACATGCCAGAAGGGTCCTTTGTTGGCTCTGGGGTGAGGATACAGTAGTGTCAGGGCCAGATCCCAGCCCAGCCCCTGGTTTACCTTTGAGGTGGTGGGTACTCACCAGACTGTCTGCGGCCATGGCGGGTCGAGGAGGGTCCTGGGGATGGAGCTGTGGGAGAGGTGGGGTCAGGACCCTGTTATGAGCCCAGCTCCAAGGTCCTAGGGCCCCAGGGGGCTGGGGACAGAATTCCTGAGTGCTGGAGGGGAAGCGGGCTGGGGGGCCGGGACATGAGGTCCCATCTCATTTACCCGTGTTCCTTCGCCCAGGGTTGAAGCTTCTAGCATCTCTAGGTCGGGAAGATTGAAGTGGGGGTGTCAGTGGCTCTGGGATGGGTTTACTTTTGGGGGCACCTGTGGAGAGTGTTTTAGGGCTAACAATGTACTTTTTCTTTGAAGTAACAAACTCCTTCCTTCCATATCCTCCAAGGCCCCCAACTCACAGTGTAGGCTGTTTTCAAGGAGAACTTGCTTTGCCTGAAAGAGATAAGGATTTAAGGGCTGAGGGAGCCCTGTCTCTGTGCACAGCACAGCAGGGGTCTCTGAGGACAGCAGTCCTGAGTCCCATTCATGGGTGCTGTCAACATGGCCTGTGCTTGACACGGCTGATAACTGTTAATCCTCACCGCAAACCAAAAAAACCAAACCCACTGCCATCGAGTCAATTCTGATTCACAGCGACCCCCACTGGGCTTCCAAGACAGTAAATCTTTACAGAAGTAGATTGCCCAGTCTTCCTTCCATGGACTGGCTGGTGGGTTTGAACTGCCAACCTTCTGGTTAGCAGTCAAATGCCTTAGGCACTGAGCCACCAGCGCTCTTTCATTCTTTCTTTCATTCTCCAGTCCTAGGAAATAGATGTATCATTCCTCCAGATGAGGAAACTGAAGTTCAGAAACCAGAAAAGGTAAGTTACTTGTCTAAGATCACAAAGCAGGGACGTGGTGGAGCTGATTCAAACCCAGGTGGCCTGAGTCTGCATGTGCACTGTGAACAATCACCTTGTAAGAGGGTGGAGTCTGAAGATCTTCCAGTATTACAGGGGAGTGCTTTCAGAAGCTCTCTAGCACTCTGGGGGGCTCACCTTGGCAGGAATGGAGGCAGGATGATTCTCAAAGAAGAGGCGCTGGAGACAGTGAACCCACAGCCTCTTCTCCTCTTGGTTCCTAGCCTGGAGGAGGGAGGTGAAGTCAGGGAGCAGGTATAGGGCCGGGGAGCCCTGTCTGCCCAGCCTTACCCCGGGCTCACCTGGAACAAGTGTCTGTGCTTGGGAATGGTCAGATCCGACACCTTGAACCCTAGAGGGTCGCGAGGGCTCTCACTCACACTCAGGTTGCAGCACTGGACAGGGAAGCAGGGTCAGGGACAGGGGTGGGACCTCAGACCCCACAAAGTAGCCCTTGTAGGTGTATCTGGGCCCCTAGCTCCAGGAAAGATGAGTCCCATGAGGTTGTACAGGGGAAGTCCTTTCCCCTGGCTGACCCCCCACCCCCAGGCTGGGTGATGGTCTCCCTCACAGCCCCTCCCACCCTCATCTAGATGGCCAACAAGTTCTCCTTTGGAGCTCTGTGGGGGCTCCTTCCCTCCTACTTCCCAACTCTGCCAGGCTTCACCTCTCCCTACTGAACTCTGCCCCTACACTTGGACTGAAAAAACATGCCCCTTTTAAGCCAGGTTGTGACCCCACGCAGGCCCCGCCCCTAGCCCACCCCTCCAGGTACGAATACAGAACAAAGCTGGGAGCCATGTTCCGGCCCTGCCCTATGCCCAAACTCACAAAGATGTGGCCCTTGTAGGTGTACTCCGGCCCCCGGCGCTTGGTCACCAGCAGCATCCGTGAGAACAGGAACAGCAGCCGCTCACCTCCTCGTAGCCGCGGGCCGCCACCGCCACCACCTCGGAACGCACCCTCCAGCACCAGCTCCCCAAAAGCACTGAGCTCCGGGCCAGTCCAGCCACCCAGGCGCCGCTGCACTTCCTGCCAGGTCCCCGCCAGGTGTGCCAGGCAAAGGGCACACGCAGGTGGGTGGCACACATAGGCCAAGACGGGGGGTTCAGCACGGGGACACGTCATCGGAGCCCACCTCCAGAGGCTGCCTCAGAAGCCCCCACTCCACAGCGGCAACCCGCCCTCGCCCCACAGCCAGCCCATCATCGGAGCCCAGCCCACAGCGGCCCCCTGCCCTCACCCCACAACCAGCCCAGCCTGGGGCCACCTGGAGGCGTGCAGCGTGCTCCTGCTTGCGCTTCATGTCGTTGATGTACCAGGCAACCGCTGTCATGGACACGATAGCCTCCTCCACCATGTCGCGGCCCCCGGCCCCAGGGCCCTCCGCCCAGTGCTTACCAAGCTCCTGCCAGGCATCCACCAGGTACCCAAAGAGAGAACAGAGGAGAGAGAGAGGAGGATGGGAGAGAGATGGCAAGAGGAGATAGGGAAATATACGAGTGGGGGCAGAGATGGAGAGACAGAGATGGAGAGAGACAGAGAGACGGACAGATACAGAGACAGACAAAGACGGAGAGACAGAGAGGTGAGAGAGACAAAAAGATGTAGAGAGAGAGAAGGAGACATAGAAAAAGACAGATGGAGAGACAGAAATGGGTAGACACAGAGACAGGTACAGAGTCAGACAGAGAGATGGAGAAAGACACAGAGAGATGGAGAGACACAGAAAGATGGAGACAAACAAGAGGCAGAGACAGAAAGTAGAATCATTGGTCCAGCCCCCACTGCCAGTCAGGTCCCGGCTTCCAGGGACCAGTGGCCTCCCTGGGGGCTGAGTGTGCTCCCAGGGCGTGCTCCCAGGGTGTGGTGGGTCCGCCCAGTGGTCAACTGGCTCAGGCTCGCCCCTCCCCCAGCCAGTCCCCAGGCCCCAGGCTGACCTGCAGCAGCAGGTGGTACTTGAGGATGCGCTGCACAGGTTTCAGGAGGAAGCTCTGCAGAGGCAGCGAGTGGCGAAGCTGGGCCTGGCGCTCCTGCAGCCACAGGGCCGCTGGCGGAGACAGGGCCAGCTCCCGAAGCAGGGCCAGGGAGCTGGGGGCACAGCACAGGTCAGGGGGCAGCAGGGAGGGCGGGCAGGGCCGGACAGGGTCAGGAGTGGACAGGGCTCGGGATCAGACGGGGTGCAGGGGCTGGAGACGAATGGGTCACGGAGGCGGAGGCGGCTCGGGCAGGGGCAGGTAGCACATAAGCCTATGGGCATGGTCTGGGGGCCCGGCAGGGGCTCCTCGCCCCTTACCTTGGGTAGTTCATGCAGTACAGCGTGTAGATGTCAAAATCCTCATTCTGTGTGTGACATGGGAGTCAGGGAGACCCCGGACCCTGGCTCCCCATGACCCCCCAGCCTGGCCAGGCCTGCCCCGCCTCTGGCCCCACCCCAGAATGACAGGTGCCTTGCCCCCCACTCACCCTCTGCACAAAGCACTCTGCAATGTCCCCTGCACTGCAGCTGCCTTCCAGGTCCTCCAGAAGCTCACTACGGGGAGAAGGTGAGGGTGAGGGCCGCCCCGCCCCCATGGCCTTCCCCCCTGCCCCCACGGGGGCTCCAGTAGTCCACTGGGTCTGGGGGGCTTGGTGACTGCCAGGACCTCTCCAGGGGGTGTCATGTCCGAAGGGAGGGGCCTGAAATCACTACATGGGAGATGGCAATGTGCTCAGACTTTGTCCTTGGACACCTAAAATCCTGTCACAGCTCTCCCAACTGGCATGAGCCTGGGGGTGCCATGTCATGATCCAGAGTGAGGCCTCACACCGTGAGATTCTGCAATGACACTGAGGTCCTGTCATGACTCTCAGACCTGCAATAAACTAAAGACACTCAGAGGGATCATGCCCCTTGAACTCCATCCTACCCAGGCCTGAGAGGTTTGAGCACTAACACCAGGAAAGTCCTGGGCAAACTGGGACATGTTGGTCACCTGAGTCTTCACACTCTACAATCCTCAGGGCCCAGATGATTCTGAGATTCATCAAACCACAGAACTGTCAGAGCCCTGAGATGCTCCCTGCTGTGTGGAACCTCTAACTCCCACCCACCCCACTCCTCTGCCACTCTGGGCCCTCACTGCCATCAGGACCCCAAATACCTCACAGGACAGGATACTAGGGAGTTCCCAGGCTAGGTTAGGACATAGCTCCCGCCCCCCAGCCGGTGCCCCCCGCCCCTGACCTGCTGAACTCATAGATGTCCTCGATGTTGGCAAACAGCGTCCCCACCTGCTCCTCATTCAGCCCCAGGGCCCCGCCATCCAGCAGAGGACCCAGGTAGTCCTGTAGGGGTGACCTGGGTCACAGAGGCCAACAGCCCAGCCTGGATGCCCGCCTGCCCCGGCTGCCTTCCCGTCTTACCTCCACGATGCTGCGGAGGTCTCGCACGTAGGCCCGCTCTGTCTCCACAATCTCATGGGCCACACGCTCCAACCGCGAGGGCTTCGCTGAACCCGGGGTCCCCACAGGCGACAGATGTAGGCGAATGGGCGGACCTGGAAGGGGCTCTGGCCTGGATGCTGAACAGGCTGGGGGGGGGCCCGGGGCCAGGTCCCCCTCAGAGCCCATGGTGCTCAGAGATGTGGCGCTTCCAGAACCTCTGGGGGAGGCCATGGCAGGGGCTGCAGGGGGTGTGGAGCAGGAGGTCAGGGGTCTCCCACAACCCTACATGTACTCAGCCCCCACCTGTGAACATCGCTCCCTGGGTTGACCCTTCCCTCCCCACTGGCCTGCCTCATCCAGTCCTGCCCTCTCTCACCAGAGGCCCGGAGCCATCACCTCCTTGGGCTATAGGCATCTGCTATCTCCTGTCTAATGCACCTCCATGAAAGAACCAGGTAGATCCTTATTAATATGCCTCTCTGACCCTGTCACTTCCTTTCATGCAAAAAAAAACAAACTGTCATTGAGTCGATTCAGACTCATAGCGACCCCCTTTGGGTTTCTGCGGGGATAAATCTTTATAGAAATAGATTGCTTTCACAGAGTGAGTGGTGGGCTTGAACCGCCCACCTTCTGGTTAGTGGTCAAATGCCTTAGGCACTATGCCACCAAAGACTCCTCAGAGCCACAGGTCCTTGCACCATGTGGCCATTACATGCCTTTCAGCCTGCTCTCATCCTATGGCCACCCGACTTCTTAAGCTCCAGATTCTAGTCAGTGAACTACGCAGTCGTCTCTCATTTATCTTTCAGACATACTGTTCCCTCCACGTCCATGCCGAATATCCTTATTTGCTTTGGCCCCATGCGTTTCTCCTAATCTTTTAATTCTCAATTTAGATGCCCCCTCCTCCAGGAAGTCTTCCTTGACTTCCCAGGCTGAGTCAGGCTCCCACAGCTCCCCAGGCGTTCCTTCTCACAACCCTTGACCACTCTGCATGGTGTACTTCCCCCTACCTTCCCTACCACACCTGGAGTTCTGTGTGGACAGGGCTGCGGCTTTCTCACTCATCCTACGCCCCCAGCATTGCCCAGCACTGGGCCTGTCACACATGGGTAGGGGTACCCAGCATTTTGAATGAAGGAATGAATGCCCAGAAGGGCCCCCCCCCACTCACCTGCCCCTGTCTCACACTCCGTTGCACAGTCGCACACGTCACCTCTACGGCCACACCCAATGCTGGGGCTGGGCTTCGACAGTCGGTGGGCTCCCTCAGGCATGGCTGAGTGCGCTCAGAGCAGCGCCCTACAGAGAGATCCCCTTCTTGGATATTGGGACTCCATGAATCCCCCCCATCGCCCCAGCTCCATGGATTGAGAGCTGGGGATCTAAAACCAGGGAGAGGCCTCTGGCAGCAAATAATTAGGGAGACCCAGGCAGAGTAACAGAGAGAGAGGGACAAGAAGAGAGAACACAGAAAAAGAGATGGCAAAGTTCAGACTGAGCGAAGAGCGCAAAGGAATCATAGAAGCTTAGGAGTCCCGCCGCGATCCCAAGCAGAACAGCAGGAGGCTCAGGGACCCTGGGAACGTTTGGGCTTTGGTTGGAGAGGAGGAGGGTGAGGGGCAAGGCTGGGAAAAGCCGTGGGCGGGAGGCCGCGGGGTCCCAGGGGAAGGCGGAGGAGGCTGGGGGACCGGATGCCAGGGTCCGGCAGACAGACGGCTCCCTCCCCCGCCGAGGGCTGCGCGCCCTCAATGCCCCCTGCAGCTGGTCTCCCGCGGGCTGATCACCATCCCACCGCCCAGCCTCCCCTCCGCCGCCCTACACCCCTGCAGCCCCCGGCTCCCGCCGGCGCCTCGGCCCACCCCCGGCGGCACGCCCCCTCATTGTTCAGCGGCCGCGGCGCCGCCCCCTCCCCCAGCCCGCCGAGGCCCCTCGCCTCCCCCTCACCTCCCGGGAGCTCCAGCCCCGGCCCGAGGCCGCCTGGTTCCTAGGAGACGCTAACGCGGTCCCCGAGGAGCCGCGACTCCGAGTCTCTGCGACTCGGGGGCGTGAACTTCGGACTCTGAGCCTCCGGAATCGCAAGTGTCTCCGAGTGTAGGATCCGGCGGTCCAAATCTTGGTCCTCTAGATGGGGGATGCTGGCAGCTTTCACTCTGGAGCCTCAGATCTGACGCTGGGGACCCAAATTCCTGGTCTTCTAGGTAGGGCCGTGGGGGGCCCGGATTCCTGAGTTCCCCGACTCTAGCAGCGGGAGCGGGAGCACAGGGAAGGTCCCCAGTTCCTGTGTCCTCTTGAAATGAAGGACGTTGCAGCCCAAGGCAGGTTGGTTGGGGCGCTAGGGGTCTGGATCCCGAGTTCCTCCAACCCAGGAGTCTTGGGTCCGGATTTCTAGGAGCCCCTGACGGGAATCCGTGGTCCGGGATCCAGGATCCTGACTTCTTCAAAGGAGAGTACAGGAGGCTTGGCCTTTAGGGTCCCGCGGGGCTGACATCCCGGCTCCTCCAGGAGGGGGCGCTGGGGGGCTGGATATCTGGAGTCCTCTAGCCTAGGCGCGGGGGCCTGGACTTCGGGGTCTTTCAGGAGGCGGTGCAGAAATTCCGGACACCAGGTCCCGTAATTCTGGGTCCCTCAGGCTCCTGGATGGGTGGCCCAGAGCTTCCGCAATGACACGGCGCCACATCTGGGGCGGGAGAGTCTGGTTCCAGCTGTGGGGCGGGGGGCGGTCGCCTGGGGCTTCCCCTCCCCCCTGCCACCCAGGCTTACATCCTGTTCCCGCCCGCGAGGGGGAGGGGCTGCCTTCCGGCCGGCCCGCCAACAAAGGGTTAAGGCCCTACCTCTGAATATTTCTGGATATTCATGAGGAGGCGAGTCCCTTGCAGGCCACGCCCCCACATTCCAGGCGGCTCGCGGGCTTTTCCCTTTTACAGCAAGGGCCTTCGAGCGTGAGAATCCGGAACTGGCCAAGCGGTTTCTCTTATTGGTTAGCCGAAATAATTTTATCTGCATAGGAAATGTTGGGCGGGCTCGTCCGGAGAGGTCACGTGGTCAAAAACAACTGAAGAAGCTCGCTGCGCAAGGGTGCGGCCAGAGCTCCAGTGGCGCAATCGGTTAGCGCGCGGTACTTATACGACAGTGCGGGCGGAGCGATGCCGAGGTTGTGAGTTCGATCCTCACCTGGAGCACTACGGTTTTCTAATTTTTTTTCCTAAATTTATTAATTTTATTAATAAACAGAGATATCCACGTCACATAGAGTAATGAGCACTTTAATGTTTAGAATTGTCGGGTTCGAAAGACTCAGGATTCTAGCGACGATCAACTGTGAAGAAATACAATTTATTGCTGTGGAGTTGATCCTAACCCTGTAGAACAAGGTAGAAATGACCCATAGTTTCCAGGGTTGTAATCTTTACAGGAGGAGGTTGCCACTTGGCATAGTGCCTAAGGCATTTGACTGCTATCCAGAAGGCTTGCAGTTCAAACCCACCAGCCACTCCTCAGAGGGACGATTGGGGGCAGTCTACTTCAGTACTGACACTGCTTCGGAAACACAAGGAGGGGTCGCTATGAGTCGCATCCACTGGATCGCAGGGAGTTTGGTTTGAGTTTGGTTTCTCCCTGACCAGCTGGTGGGCTTGAATCTCTGAGATTTTAGTTAGCAGTCACTTAACCACTATGCCACCCACCAGGGCTCCAAGATTAAATTTATCTGTATTGTAGGAGCTCTGATTGCGTAGTGCCTAAGGCATTTGACTGCTAACCAGAAGGCTGGCAGGTTCAAACCCACCAGCCACTCCTTGGAAAGAAGATTGGGAAATCTACTTCTGTTCCTTGGGAAACCAAGGAGGGCTCACTTTGAGTCGGAATCCACTGAATGGGCGGGCGTTTGGTTTTTTGTTTGGCTATTGTGAGAAGGTGCCGTTTTTGGTCGCGACCGCCAGGGGGAGATAGCACCTCTTATTAGATCCCGTGGGACTGAGAATCTCAGTTTAAATCTACAGAGATCTTTCAAGCTGTGGGAAGCTGTATACAGCACACTGACTTTTTCTGTCTTTGTCTTGGAATTTCCAATTCTCTTGTCTTTTTCCCTCTCAGTTTCTAAGTCTATTTATTTTAATCAAGTATTGTTGAATATAGTGCTCAGTAAAGACATTCTAGTAGGGAGGCAGACATTAACAAACCTAATATCATTTTATATGTTAGGTAGTGACATATGTCATGGAAAAAGCAGAGCTGAGTACAAGGTGGGGGAGTCGAAGGTGGAGGTGTATGTTACAACATTAAATAAGATAGTCTGGTTTAGTCTCAGTGGGTGACATTTAAGCAAAGACCTGAAGAAGGGGAAGTGAGCAATAGAGTTATGTGGAGGAAACGTGTTCCAGATCCTGTGGCTAGAATATAGCCAAAGTGTTGGTCAGGAGCAGCTGGGAGGCCATGTGGCTGTGACAGCCCGGTGACCACGGGGAGAGGAGGTCAGAGGTGAAGGGAACCAGGGCCCTGGGAGCTATGCAGAGGATTTCGGACTTTGGCTTTTCGGTGATATGACTCACATGTGCACAGCCTCCCTTTAGTTGCTGAATGGAGACAAGGACAGGAACAGAGAGATGTTATGAAGAGTTCAATGGAGAGACAATGCTGGAGGGGAGGAGGGTTTGCAGGTGACTCACAGGATTGCTGAAGAATGGGGTGTGGATTGGAGAGAGAGGGATCTAAGAAACTGACACGTATTTGGACTGAACTAGCTGGGAGCAGGTGTCATTTTCTTAGATGAGGGTTTATTTTTATCTTAGAAGGGGCAGGGAATCTGTTTCTACTAAGTGAAGTCCCAGGGATGTGTGCCTCTGTTTCTTCAAACGTCTCCATACCGCTTGTTACAGCTTTTTCTACCTTTCTTGTCGTCTTTGGGTCTCTGGATTTCAGCCTGTCTTCCTGTCTCTCCCTCTCTCTTCCAACCCTCTTTCCTAGGACGCATTCTCAGGGCCTGAGCCCTTCCCCACCTTGGGGGGGGGCAGTTCCCCAAAATCCAGGTTGCCAGTGGGCAAGGGGGCAGGAGTGAGAGGGCACGGGAGGCGCGAGGAGGAGAGAAGGGACAAGAGGGAAGGGGGTTGGATGAGGGAAGGAGAAGGGGCGGGAAGGGGGTGGGCTGGGGGCAAAGAGGAGCGAGAGGGCAGGGAAAGGGTAGTGAGAGAAGGGAGGAGGAGAGGGCCTAAGGGGAAGGGGAGAGGAGAGGGTCAAGGGAGGGATGGAGAGTGTGAAGAAACCCGGGGGAGAGGAGGAGGAGAAGGGCTGAAGGCTGAGGAAGAGGAAGAGGGGTGAGGAGGGGTGAGGGCAGGGCCGAAAGCGAGGGTGGGAACCAAGGAAGGAGAGGAAAGCGGGAAGGAGATGGAGTTGGGGGGCGGAGGGGGGGAGAAGGAAGGGAAAGAGGGTCTGGTTGAGAGGGTCGGAGACCGCGCGCTAACGAGGGGCGGGGCGCAGGCCCTGACGCTGGGCAGCTTCCGGGCGCCGGGTACCCCTCCCTGGGGGTGGCGCCCGGGGCCTCTTGCCTTGTATGGTCCGAGGTCGCAGCTCACCCAGGCCCCGCCCCGAGGCGCGCGGCCACTACCCACGTACTCCCTCCCAGAGGCGCTCGCGAGGCTGGGCCTGTCCGGTGCGTGCTTGGGAACTGCGAGCCTCCCAAGGGTGGCAGGGGCCCAAATCCCCTATCTCTGAACTTTCAGAACCCTGACCCTTTAATATTCTGTAATTCCAAAGTTCTAAGAAAGGAGCCCTTTGGCTCAATGGTTAAGGATTCCGCTGCTAACCGAAAAGGGGGACGGTTGGAATCCACCCGTGGCCCCGTGGGACAGCCCAGGAAACTCTATGGAGTGGTTCTGCTCTTAGAGGGCCATTCTGAGTCGGAATCTTTTGGAAGGCACGCAGCTGGATCCTGGAGTGCCAGGGTTCTAAAATTCTGCAATTCCTACGGTCCTGAGATGCTCAGGGTCTAGAATTGTAACTCTCCAAGAGACAAATCCCGAGATTTGGGTCCAAAAAGTTTAGAGTCTAGAATCTTGAGCCTTTAAAAGTTTCCCCCAAGATTTCGAGACAGTCCAGATTGCTCAGACTCTCAAGTTGTAACGCGCGGGGTCTTGAGACCCCGAAACGCCTGGCCGGGCGTTTCCGGATGACTCCCCCAGCGCCCCCCTCCCGCGGGCACGGGACACGCCCCTGCCCGTCTCTGGGCTCGCGCCCCGGCACATTCCGTCCTTCCTACTCCGCCCCGCCCTCCTCCCTCGGCCTCGCGGGGACGGAAACATCCCGTCCCCGCCCGCGCCGGGTTCGGGAGCCTGACTGCAAGGGAGCGCCTGAGCCCTCCACGCCCTGCTGGGAACTGGCTCTCCGGGTTCCTATCGAGTGACCTCACCTGGCCCCGCCCTCTCAGGTGAACAGGCTGCCTGGTGACGTCACTTCCTGCCAGGTAAGCGCCCCGGGGCGGCTCAGCTCCGGGAAACTTCGGAGCTTTCAGCTGACTCAGCCCCTGAAAAAGGCCATCCTATCCTTTCCATTCTTCAGTCCTTTTAGACGGCAGAAAAGCCAGAGTTCGTTAGCACGATAATTCTTTTTATTTAAAAATTAAAAAAAAAAAAACCCCACAAAAATAGACTTTCTAGGTAACAATATATATATATATTAATATATTATTATAGTATACTTAATAATTATTCCATAGTTTCCAATATTACAAAAGGAGAAAGAAAAATACAAGGGAAGCAGACGACCCAATATATATAAATACTATAAAATCTATTAGAATAAATAAAGTCGTCATAAATAAAGGGCCCATTGGCTTGGGGGGCGGGTGGCAACGGCTTTGGCTATTTGCTTTCAGAGAGGAATTTGAGCACCAGGATTCCCCTTCAGGGGAGGCTCCACTAACCCCCAGACGCTGGGACCTCAAGGTCTAGGATAAATTGGGAGGGGGCAGTGGGGACCTATTATTCACAGCACATAAGATTCTAGGGGACAGATTTAGGCATGGTAGAGATGGGGGGCCTGACTGCCTCCCCTCAAGATTTGCTACATCTTGTCTTTAAAGAATCCGAACAACACTCCATGCCCTACACCATAAACACTCTGACGCACGCTGGGGACCTGCCCCAGGGCAGGGCGTTTTGGAAGGTGAGGGGGGCTACTTGATTAAGTGCCTTCCCCCCCCAGTTCCCCACAGCCCCAGGGCCCAAATGGAGCCCACAGCAGGACAAATGGCCCCCCGTTTTTGATCCAGCTGATCTAAACTAGGCAGGCACTTGTCACTCAGAAACGGAGATGCGATTGAAGATGGGGAGTCTGCGGGGGGCTGCGGGGGGCTGGGGTGGCCCAAAAACTCCCGCCTCAAAGACCGGGGAGTCCGAGCCCCCCAGGCTGCTGCCACTGCTGGCATACTCATCAGGGTCGGATCCCAGGGAGTGCGCAGAGGGGCTCCGAGCTAGGCCACCCAGGGGCCCCCAGAGGCTGCTGGGAGTGGCTCTCCGACAGGAGGGGCAACAGGTCGGGGTGGGGTCCCTTCGGGACACCGGGGTCCCAGGGGCAGCAGAGAAGGCAGAGGGTGAGAGCGGAAGGTCCCCGGGTGGCGGTGGCGGGGAGCTGGAAGGTGAGAGGGAGCACGTGGACAGGGAAGGGCTCGTGAGGCCAGCTGGAGGTGGTGAGGAGCGGCGGCCCGAAGGCAGGCCGGAGAAGCTGAGGCTCTGCCGTAAGGTGGGGGGGTGCCCAGGGGTGGCCCAGTCCTCGTTGGGGTTGTGGATGAAGTGGCAGCGGGAGCCGTAAGGGCAGCGACCGTGGAGGTAGAACTTGTGGCACAGCTCCGTCTTGTACTTGGGGTGGCGACTGGCCTGGCGCAGCTCACCCAGGCCATGGGCAAACTGACACTTAGCCCCATACCGGCAGCGTCCGTTCTCAGAAAAGGTGCGACACAGCTCAGTCTTGTAGCGAGAAGAAGTGGCCGGAGTTGCAGTTGGTGAGGTGGGCGAGGGCGACAGCTCAGAGCTTGGGCGTGGAGCCAGGGGTGCGAAGCCTGGGGGTGGTGGCACCCAGGCACACGAGCGGCCCTCCACCAGGCTGGTGGAGCGGCCCGGCAGGCGGGGGGCCGCCCCCACAGGGCTGGAGTCCGACGAGCTCCAGGGTCCTGAGGACTGCCATGCCAGGCTGGGCTCGGTGCCTCCACGAGTAGATGACAGGTCAGGGCTCAGGGACAGGAGGCTCTGCAAGGACAAGGGGGCAGTTAAGATACCGAAAATGCAGGGTGACGCCCTGCCCCAGATGCAGGGCACCTCAAGAGCTTGCCCGCCCGGTTTGTGGGCTCCAGCCTGAGCCCCACCTACCCATAAAAAGCAGTGGGGTGGGGCGGAATGCTTTGGGCATCCCAGGGATCCTGAATTGTTTTTAAGTTTATCCACCACTGAAGCTTATCGCGGGGCACCCGGGAGTCTGATCTCTCTACCCTGGGCAAGGGCAAAGTCAGGGAACACCACTACTGCCCCCCAATTTTGAGCCTCTGGAACTACACGGATCTGATCCGTGCATCCGGGATCGTCAGGACAACTGGAGGATCCGGGCAAAGTTGACCCTGGAGTCTGGATCTCTTTGGTTTACTTCTCAAGGGCCTCCCCTGGAGACAGGGCCCCGAGGCCGGCTTCCCCCCACACTCCCCGCCCCGACTCCCCCCCCAGGCTCTTGCCCATGAACCGCCTCCATGCAAGCCCGCGCCTCGGCAACTTCTAGGGCTAAGCCAGGTGTGGGGGCCATTTCCGCCTCCAGACTGCCCTCGTCGGAGAAAAATCCTCCGGCTTTCTATCTTCAGGGCCACGCCACCCACGTTTGGGACGAGACCAAGGAGTCGCGGGCTCCATTTTCGCCTCCTACGAATCTCACTCACAAGAAAGGCAGGGGCCCGGGGCAGGCGGAGACCGTGGCACTAAAGAGCCCCAGTTTGAGAAGGGAGCCAGGGGCTCCGCGCCGAAGTTTGCAGCGCTAGGGAGCGCTAGTCTGGGAACGGGGTGCCGGCTGCGGGGGCTTACTTCGTAGATGGCGGTGAGATCCATGGCGGCGCGGGCGGCCAGTCCGGTGAGAGTTGGGCCGAGAGAGCGGTGGAGTCCGAGGCTGAGTCGGGGCGAGAGAGCTGGCTTCTTATAGGATGCAACCGGGGCGGGGCCCGGCGGGGCCGAGGCCAGCAGGGCGGGACCACGAGGGCGCTTCCCGGACGCACGCCCCCGGCGCAGGCCGCACCAGCCCTGGACTAGCCCCCTTCCGCCGGCCCCCAGCCGGGGACTGCGTGGGGTGGGGGGTGTCGGCTCCGTTTTCCAGACTAGAAACTAAGGCGCGAAGAAAGGAACTGTGGGTGGGGTGGGGGCAGGGCCAGGGCCCTGGGAGGAATTGACAAGGGACAGACAGACAGACACAGAGGGTGCGCGTGCGTGTGTGCGACACAGACGGACAGACAGACATGTAGAGGGAGAGACGGCGTAGCGACAGACATACAGACAGAGATGGAGACACACACATACAGGAAGAAATACACACTGAGAAGGAGAGACAGGGTAGAGGGGAAGTGCGGAGACAGACAAGTGTCATGAGAAGTGAGATGGAGACGTTCGCACAAAGAAACAGAAAAACCGTGATAAACACACCTAGAGGGACACACACACTAGGACGGAAAAACGTGGAGATGAGACCCACCGGCCTGGAGAACTCTTTTCCCAGACCTGCCCACAGGTTCACTTCCAAGTAGCACAGACCCGGACCTGGGCCATCGCCCCGTCCCCACTCAGGGAGGCTGGGGGTGTGGGTGACTCCTGGATACCTGTTGAGGCTGGTAAGGGGCCTCCTTTCCCAATTCACAGGCCCTGTGTAGCCCTTCACCCTCTCGCAGGTGATGACACTTGTAGGTCACCTCTGGAAGGGGCACTCTTCTAAGCGCTTTATATACGTTAACCTCAGCACAGCCACAAGCCAGCTAGGTGTTAATGTATCTATTTTACACAGGAGGAACAGGCTGCACAGAGAGGTTGAATTACACCCCTAGCTACCCACTAGTAAGCCGTGGCAGCCCAATACCAGTTAAATTATGTGTAGGGCTTTGCTTTCTGAGAAAATTCTTGAGACTGAAAGGGGGAGATAATATTTTATTATGGTGGATGGTTGCTTCGACTGACAGATGTTTTGGAATGGACAAAATGAGTCACCCCCAACTGATGTCTGGATGGGACTCATCATGGGGTTCGCCTTGGGAACCCCAATTTTTCTGGGATTATTCCCCACATCTGCCAGTCTCTTATTATGAGATGGTTCCCCTGAGTGTCAACTTTCTCAAGATCCGGGAAGGAAACTTGTTTTCCAAGGCCCTGAGAAGAAGAAGGGCAGTGGTCAAGGACTGAGTTGCTGCGGGGGGTTGGAATCCACGAACCGCTCCGCAGGAGAAAGACGTGGCAGTAAGTTCCCTAAAGATCACAGCCTTGGAGACCCTATGGGGCAGTCGGAATCCACTGGATAGAAACGGGTCCGGCCCTGGGGGGGAACGGGGAAAGGAGAAAGAAATCTTTCTGAGTGCGGCTATAATGGTGGAAAGTTCATTCCTGCAGACTGCTGCCGCGGGCTTGCGCTGAGGTGGGGAGACGGGAGACTCTGCGCCGATCCGCTCCTCAGAGCACGGGGGGAATCCCTGGCGCGGCGCCTTCTGGGCCCGAGGGACCTTCCCAGGCCGGTCCCGTGAGCAGGGCCGCTGCGGGCGGCTGTGGCACGGTTGCGGCCTCCTGCTCGTCTGTGACTCACTTGCAAGGGGCGGGGGAGAGGGGGCTTCCTGGAAGCCGTGACGAGGAGGCTCGGCCGGACGCCCGGGTTCCTATCCTGTAACCAGGGCTTCTGTCTTCTGTAAACAGAACCTCCAAAACAACGGGAAAGGGGGGGTTGCCTGGGACCCCTTCCCAGCAGAGCTCCAAAGCCCGGTACCGCTAAAAGGACAAAAGCTGGAAAACATGGGTCGGGGCACCCTAGGGTCTCCAGGGCTCGGCTCTACTCTGGCCGCGGTCCTAAAGGAGGAATCCCAGTTTCGATTCCCTGGAGACAGGAGCGTTTCCCACCCCTGAGTCAGGCTGTCCCCTTCCCATCCCCCATCTGCTGAGTCATCCCTCCCGAAAGCCGGGACGCTGGGGAATGAGCCCCAGAGGCTGAAGAGGGTCTCTGGGCGCAGACACACCGAAGCCCCCTTCCCCAAAGACGGACTGGCGGGACCCAAAGATCCGGACCTCAGCCCCTCCGCGCGCAAGACTCCGGGTCCCCAAGCAACCGCCTCCCTCGGACCCGGGAGTCCGGGCCTCCAGGCCCCTCCCGCCCCAGACCCGGGAGTCCGGGCCTCCAGGCTCTCTTCGCTCGGACCCGGGGATTCGGACTCACAGTCCGCCTCCCGCCCCCGGCTCGGACCCCGGAGTCTGGGCACCCACCCCCCACCCGGGCTCAGCGTCCCAGCCCAGGAGGAAGTTCACGCGGGACTCCTCCCCGCTCCCCACGTAGCCAGCGGGAAAATCCGCGGCTCGAGCGGCGCCCGGGAACCCCCTCTGGAATGATGTTGGGGAAGGGGACGGCCGGGGTCCCCCGCCCGGCCGCGGGGGGCAGGTCCTGGGCGGGCTGGGGCAGAGGAGAAGGGGCGGAAACCAGAGAGGCTAAAAATACAGCGAACACTTCCGGCGTAGGGGGAGGGGAACGGAGAGCAGAGTTTCCAGAAAAACAAGCGGGGACGGGAAACGCGGGGGTGTGAGAGCCGTGGCGAGTGCGCGGGCGACCAGGAGGCCGTGTACTCGCAGCACGTGTGCCTGTGCCGTGTGTGCGCCTGGCGTGATTGACTGGGTGTGAGCCGAGGGTGGGGCTGGCTGTGTGCGTCTGGGTGTGCGACTGCGGGGTGGGGGTAGGGGTGGGGGCGTGGGACAACCGGTGTGTGTGCACGCGACGTGTGAAGAGTGCGCTGCAGGTGCAGCGGTGTGTACCCCGGCATGACCGACTGTGTGAGACCTGGGAGCCTGGGTATACAATTGGGGAAGTAGTTGTGGGACACAAGCGTGCCCAGTGCTGTGGGTGCATGTGACATGACTGTGTGAATAAGTGTGTGAAACTGCTTCTGCCTGTGCGGTTGACCATACTGTGTATACTTCAGATATCTCTGGATGTGGATATACACTCACCTCTAACTGTATGTGCAACCATCTGAAGTGGTGACCGTGAGAACGGGCGACTTACAAGACCTACCTGCATATCTGTGACTGTGTGCCACTGCAGTCTCTGGGGTGACTGTGTGTGTGTGTGTGTGTGTGTGTGTGAGACTCCTTGAAGGTGCCCTCAACTTTGTATAACTGTGTACAACTGTGTGTGTGCCACATGGGGGGGGACACAGCGGTGTAGGGTGTGACAGGGTCTGTGCACACACACCTTTGAGTTGTGTAAGTGCACCCATCTGTGTACGTGCAGCTGTGGCTGTGTGAATAGTGTTCACATGTCTGTGTCCTTATTTGTGGGTGTCACTAAGACAGCCATTAGAACATGGTAGGCCAGCCTCTGGTTGTGGTTCCTCTATGGCCCAGTCACAAGGCAGTGAAACCCGTGAACTTTGGTTTCTGACGTCTGCAGCATGCGTGATGGGGAGGCGGCTGGCGGGGAGGGCAGACCCCAACCCTGTCGCTATTGGTGTGTCTGCCTCTGTGGGCAGAGCAGACGCGCACATAGGCACCTGAGAAGCTGGGGCAGTGTCTCTGCTCAGCCTTATCTGTGCCAAGGGACGCTGCTTTTGATAGTGCTGGGCTGAGGGCAGGGCTGAGTCAGCCTGTGATGGGCAAAGTCTGTGATGGGGTGAGAGATAGCGGGCTAAGTGCTGGTTAGAGGGTTGTTTGTGTACTCATGTGGTTGGATGATTCCCTTGAAGAGGCTGGTTGTGGGACTGCCACTGGGGGCACCATGGTTGTAGGATGGTGGGTCATGCCACCTACCCTCTTTTGAGATGGGGTGGTACACATGTCCATCCATCCCCATTGTCTTTTGCCCAAAGGGGTAGCTGTGTATCTCATACACCCCCACCCTGGAGTATGTGGTTGTGTACCAGGCTGGTGGACAGTCTCCCACCTGAAGCTAATAACCTAGGAAGAGTAAAGCCCTTTCCAAGGCCCTCCATGATCTGCTGCGACTTCCTGTACTAATCCCGCCCCCTCACTGTTAAATAAACACACCAGTACATTCCTGCCACAGGGCCTTTGCACTTGCTCTTCACTTTGCACTGCACTTCCCTCTCTGAGGAATGCTCTTTTCCCTGCATGTTCACATGGCTTACTCCCTCTTTGAAGTCTTTGCTCCAATATCGCCCCAGTGAGGCTTTTCTTAATCTGTCAGAGATAGGTACATATATATACATGTAAATGTTGTTGTTATGTGCCATTGAGTCGGACCGATTCATAGTGACCCCTCCTTGGGTTTCCGAGGCAGTATCACTACGGAAGTAGATTGCCCCATCTTCCTTCCGAGGAATGGCTGGTGGGTTTGAACCACCAGCCTTCTGGTTAGCAGTCAAGTGCTTTAGGCACTATGCTACCAGAGCTCCTATACATATACATACATACATATATAAACATGTTTTAGATAATAAGCTTATTTTACAAGAAAATACATGTAACATTTAGAGACCATAATAATTAATATCCATGAAACCATTACCCAACCTAAGCTCTCAAATTTAACTGTTTTTCAACAGACTAACAATCTTCCACATGCAAATCTTGCATTAATTACACTTATTACTAAAGTCCAACTTTTTTTCTTTTATAAATCTCCATTTTGTTAAAAAAAATGTGATTTGGGTAAAAGTTTACAGAGCAAACCGTTTATTTCATGACATTGACTGCAATTCCCTACAGTGTAACAGCTCTCTTCCCACTTCCTCCCTGTAGTTCCCTCTTTCCTGGGACCTTCTTTAATATGCATTCCTGCCCCTTGAACTATCTCCCTGTGCAAATGCTGCCCTCCCCTCCATGATTGATCATTCTAAGGAGTGTATCTACCTGATATAAATGTTCACCCTATATACCTGTCTGTTGTTTGCTGGAAGCCATGGGAGTAAGTTCAATTCCAGACCTGAAGGGTAACTAGGTGCCATAGTCACAGGGGTCACCCCAGGCTCTTCCAGATCAGTAAACCTGGTCTTTTTTATGATTTTGTTCCGCATTGTTCTCCCACTCTATCCAGGTTCTTCCGCACTAATACCTTTCCGTGTGGTTGACAGTGGTGGCCAGGCACCATCTAGTTCTTCTGGTTTCATGATCTGAGCTGAGGTTCACTTTGGTCCTTTGGACTAATTGTTTCCATGTATTTTTGTTTTTCTCCATTCTTCTTTAGGAGCTCTGGTGGTGTAGTGCCTAATGAATTTGACTGCTAACCAGAAGGCTGGTGGTTCAAACCCACCAGCCACTCCTCAGAAGAAGGTTGGGCACTACTTCTGTAGTGATACCGCCTCGGGAACCCAAGGAGGGGTCACTATGAGTCGGGTTCAATTCGATGGCAGTAAGTTTGGTTTTTGGTTTTCATTCTTCTTTGCTCTGTGCAGACAGACCCATTGTTGCATCTAGATGGCTGCTTGCAAGCTTTTAAGACCCCAGTTGCTACTCACCAAAATGGGATGTAGAACAAAGTTTTTGTATTGTATGTTATGCCAGTTGAGTTTGATGTCCCCCACCCGAAGCCCTGGTCCAACTACTCACTCCCTCAGGGTGGTTGGCTGTGGCTAAGGAACTATCATAATTTTGCCCCTTGTTAGCTCAATTGGGAGTTCTGGTGGCATACTGCCTAAAGCATTTGACTGCTAACCAGAAGGTTCGCAGTTCAAGCCAATCAGCCATTCCTTGGAAGACTGGGCAATCTACTTCCATAGAAATACCGTCTCAGAAAGCCAAGGAGGGGTTGCTATGAGTCAGAATCAACTTGATGGCAGTGAGTTTGGTTAATTCTATTACATATACGGACATTCTTCCAGCATATATACGTATGTAGAAATAACGTCTGCCAACCTTATATATTGCAGCCAGAATACTCCTTGGAAGCGAGAATGGCCAGACTTCATCTTACTTTGGTCGTGTTGTGAGAAGGGACCATTCCTTGGAAAGGCTATCGTGCTTGGTCAAGTGGAGGGTCAACAGAAAAGGGGAAGGCCCTCAACAAGGTGGACTGACACAGTGGCTACGATGATGGGCTCAGGTACAGCAGGGATTGTGAGGCTGGCACAGGACTGGGCAGTGTTTTGTTCCATTGTACATGGGGTCACTAAGAGTCAGAGATGACACGACGACACCAAACCACCACATGTACGGTCGTGGGCATATTCCCTTTTGCCTACACATTCTTCATCAGTCAGCCTGTCTACCCATCTGTTTACCCATAATAAATTTCCATTTCTGATCTCACTTCTCTATTTTCCTTCTTGGGACATTGTGCCATCTGATCCATGTGTATTACTCTATCGTGTTTATTGTCCTTCGCTAAAGCATCAGCTCCCAGTCAGGGCTCTTTGTACTGGGCCTGACCAACACTAGATCCTTGGGAAACGCTCGTTCAGTGAACACAGCTTCCTGGTGCCGTCTCGCCCTGTGCCTGGCTGTTGAGCTGTGCACCTGCCCCTTTGCCCGCCCCTCACTGTGGCTGTCTTCCCCCAGGTGTCGTTTTAAGCATCACTGACCTTGGACCACGGGTGGTGGGGAGGTGCACCCCTGCCTGTAAGGTGGTTGTGTCTCCTCTGCCCTTGGAGGTTCAGCTGTCCCTGTCTTTGTGTGCATGCCCTGGGATCACCACACCTCCACCAGTATGTGGCATGTACCCTCCAGGGTGGGCTCTGCTGGGGAGAGGGTTAGTGTGTGTTTGGCTGTACACCGGATAGTTGCATCATGGTAGGCAGGTATATGGCTCAGTTGTACTTACTGGGAGACTACAGATGCCAACGGTGGGTTATGGTAGTTGTGTATGTCAGCCTGACTGGACTACAGTCCCCAGTTAAACACTAATCTAGGTGTTGCTGTGCAGGTATTTGGTAGTTGGGAGTAAAGTCCACAGTCAGTTGCCTTTAAGTAGGGAGATCATTGTAGATAATGGGGATTGATTTCAGTCATGAGCAAAGCTAAGGTTCCCAGAAATAAATAAATCCACCTATGGATACACAGATGCTTCAACTTGTGCCCAAGAGTTCTAGCCAGCCTTCCTGATGGCCTGCCCTACAAGTCCTGGCTTTCAAGGAAAGACAAGGGGAAGGGATTTCCTGGGATGTACATGTGTGTTCACACACACACACAGCTGGTCATCTTCTAGGTCTCCACTGTGTGGACCTGGGCTCCAGGTCTCTCTGGTTTTGGAGTTCCTTGCAGATGTGGGGTCCAGGACAGGAGACCAACCAGTCCTGATGGGCAGGAACATGGGAACCAGGGCACAGAAGATGTTGGGTGGGGCAGTCCCAGCAACCCCGCTGAGTCACTTGGGCCTTTCACACCCCAACAGCTGGGCTTGGGCTGGCAGCTCCACCCTGCACTTGCCCAGGCCTGAAGGCCAGGGCTGAGCTCCCTTGAAGCTCTTCAGGGAGCAGGGCACTTGATAGGGCATTCCCTCCCAGAAGCCCCCTCCCCAAGGCTTGCTTCCCAGAACTGCGGCCCAGGGGCCTGGGTCCTTCCCCAGGACCGATGATTCATGGCCTTTTCACTTCTCCTTTGGGGCTAAAAATATAGGGACCCAGGCATCCAGCCGAGCCAGGCCTCACCACAGATTGCACAACGCCCTTGGTTTGAGCGCTGCTGACGCAGGCCTGGGTGCGAGCGGGGGCCTGGGCTGCTCCCCGACCAGGCGTGCTGAGGTCAGGGCCTAGGCTGTTCCACTTCCCCTTTCTTGGGTCAAGGATCCTGGGGGCTGGGCTGCCGTGGGAGGTGGGGGGACTCTGGGTTTGTCTGTACTTCTTGGATATGGAGTCTTCCTGCAGCCCCAGGTAACCCAGGTGTCCAGGATCCCAGGCTCTGGCCTCTTTTGAAGACATGGAGCCTTAGTTAGGGATTAGCAGCAGGAGGTGGCAAAAGGGGACTGGGAAAGAGAGAGAGAGACAGAGAGACACAGAGATAGTAGCAGAGAGACAGTACAGACAGAGGAACAGCTAGAAAAAGACGACCATCCCTGTCCATTCCTTAGTGGGACAAGATCAAGAAAGAGGAGTGGCCCAGCCAGGGCTCTACACCAGGGCCAGGTTGGGGGTGGCCTCTGGAAACAGAGAAGGCATTAACACTCACAGTCCAAAGTCCACTCGCTTGGGAGAGGAATACGTGGGTGGGAGCCTTGGCAGCCGGTTGGCAGGCCTCTGCTGCCCCCTGCTGGCTCGGAGGGTAGGAAAAACAGAGACCAGGCTGCTTAGGGATGTTGTTGTTGGCTGCCACTGTTAATTCCCCAGGTCTGACTGGCCCACCGCCTCCCCATGCCTCCACCCCCAGTTCAGAGTGTGCCCCCAGGGCCTGTAGGTGGTGCAGGGGTCTTGCCCGTGACCTTGTTGGCGCAGTCCAAAAGGGCGGTGTGAATGTCTTTGGCACAAGCAATCTGAGTTTTGATAACTGCCAGGTACTGAGGGTAGGGCAGGCTGTCGGGCTGTACTGCGTCCGGTTTGGTGGCCGTGGGCACCAGCGTTGGAGAGTGCTTGGCACTGTCACAGCTCTGCGACAGGCATTCATGAGCCAGGCGCTACAGGCAGGAAGACAAGGATATGGTGTCACTCTCATTCCCAGTACTCCAACCCCAGCCCAAGGCTAACCTGGAGTGTAGCCCACTTGGCTGGTGCCCCAGGGTCCTGGAGTCAAAACCTGGCCCTGCCCATCACTTGCTGGGTGACCTGGAGCAGGTAAATGACTGTGAGCCTTTCCTCCTTTAGAAAATGGGCTGAATGGCCATCTCTGCCTACCTGCAGAAGCGAGACCAGGTATGTGAGACAGCGGGGCACAGGTCACGTCCACCATTTAAGTACTAACTAAGGAATTGAGCTGCTCCTATCATTTTTCTCATGACTGAATCCTGACCTCAGGCTGGGAACTGCCAGTGGCCTCTGTGATGGCACCCTGCTCTCCTGGTTTCCCTTGCTGCTTCCTCTAAGCACTTCTTACTCGAGCTTCAAGTACAGCACTGCCTGAGCTCATACCTCACACCCTCCCCAGGTGGCCTCATGCCCCCACATCAGTTCCCACCTCTACACCAATGCTCACATCTCTGTCCCCAACCCTGGCCTCTCCTCACATGCCCCAGGGCGTTCACATTCTCTCCTCAAACCACTCCTCCTCCTCCTGGGTCCCCCTGTTGCAGTCAGCCTTGACCTTGCAAGCAGAGCCTTGGACCTCATCTCCCCAAATGCCTGGACACCAGGCCTCTTGAACATCTCTCCCACCTGCCCTTCCTCATGGTCCTGCCTGGCTGTGCCTAGACCTAACCACCTGGATCCTGCCATGGCTGCCTCTGTGGGCTCTCAGAGACTGGAGGCAGTCTTAGCCCTTCTAACCCATCCCTCATTTGGCAGCCAGAGGGATATTCCTAAAGAACAGATGGGTCCATGTTCTTTCCTGTGTGATGAAACCCTCCGTGGCTCCCTAGTGTCCTATGGCCAGGTTCAATCTCCGACAAGCCCCAGTGGTTACCAGCCACTGGGTTTCTTGAAGTTTCCAAAGGGAACTTCAAGCAGAAGCTGTTCTTTCTGGCTGGAACACTCTTCTGCCACTACCAGGCTTCTTAGGTTCTGACTTCTCCATCAGAATCTAGTCCAAAATGGTGATGATGGGTGATGGTGATGGTGAGGATGATGATGCTGTAGGAACCACCACATGCCTCACGCCATGTTATGGATTTTACAAGTATGACCTTGCCAATTCTCTGAAACTCCATTTTCCCAAGGAGGAACCCAAAACACAGAGGATCCAATTGATGGGTTGGGGATTCAGACACAGCCTGATTCGAAGCCACACTCTTGGCCACCTCCCCTGCCCTCAATCTGTGTCCCTCTCCCATTCTTTCCTCCAGCTTCAGCTCACATATGCTACCAGTAGCCTTCTCTGAACCATCCCGCCACCCCCACCCCCAGCCCAGGCAGGTCAGGTGGCTTCCCCAGTCCCCTGAGATTCCCTCATTTGAATCCCTGACCCCCCCCTGCCTGTGCCTCTGGTCCCAGCCTGATTACTCCGGGCTGTCACTATTCGGGGATATAGTTGTCGCCACACTAGACTAGAAAATTCTGTGAGGGCAAGGATGACAGCAGTCCCAGCACTGAGTGAAGCACAGGTCTGGTTTGGAGGCGGTGCTCCGTGTGTGCTCCCTGGCTGAATGAAGGTTGCCGAGCACTCAGGGGACTCAGCATGGCGGTGCTCACTCAGCGTCTGGGAGGCCTCTTACCAGGCAGAGCTCCAGCTGGTCACAGAGTGCGTAGAACTCCTCCAGGCACTTGTCAAAGCGCTGTATGGGTCCGTCGCTGCTCTTTCTACAGCCCAAAGAGAAGTGAGTAATTGAGTAAGGGATCTCCAATCTTTGGGACACCAGGAACGGGCCTAGGAGACTGAGGCGGGGACTAGGGGTCAGGTAGTAGAGGACACAAGGGTGAGGTGAAGCTAAGGGGCTGGGCTTGAAGATAGGAGGAAGCCTAGGCAGAGAGATGAGGGGCTAGGACTGAGGTAGAGATAGGTCACCCCCGGGAAAGGGGGCTGCACTCACTGTCCGTTGTCAATGTTCGTGTTCTGAATCAGGTTCTGAGCTGCAACCTTCATCAAGGTCTGGTTTAAGGGGAGCAGGGGAAAGGCGAGAGAGATGGAGAAACTGAAGGGGACGCGCTTGGTAGATCGACACCCTTAAGACCCACCCACTCTTCTTCATTGGGCACGTCCTCTCTCGACTCTGCAGATTAACGCCTGCTTTCATACGTAATCACTAGCCGCAGTTTCCCCAGTAACCTCCCAGACCTCCCTTAGGATCCTCCCTCACACACGGATCAAAGGCAGAATCGCCGTACAATACAGGCCTCTCCTCAGGCTTTAGCCACCAGAACCCGGTTTCTCCTTTAAAATCTTTCCCACTCGAGTTCGGCCAATCCCAGGCTCAGGATGTGCGCGGGTCCCCACCTCGCAATGTCCGCAGAGCTCTGCTCTGGTCTCATTCCTCTTGCCTACCCAGCGCTCCTTCTGCTTTCTCCCGGATCAAACAGCCCTTCAGCCCGCCCGCCCTCTGGGGTCAGACAACTCCATCCCGCTTGCTCCTCGCAGCTCCCGGGCCAATCACCTGTAGACTCTCCTTCAGCTGTGGGATGAGCATCTTATAGCGCTGCACGGGATCGAAGTCCTGCTGCTGCTGCTGCAGAAGCCCGCTCTGGGCAGGCCCCACTAGTTGTGCCGGCGGCTGTGGCTGCTGCTGCTGCGCACCTGGGCCGCCAGCCGAGCCTGGACCCGACACACCAGCGGCTGAAGAAGCCGTGGAAGGAGGTTGCTGGGGCGCAGCCATCTTCTTCACTTACCACGCCGGAAGTGCGCCAAAGAGCGTCTCTCTCTCTCTCTCTCTCTTTTTTTTTTTTTCTTCAGCATTGCCCAAATTTCTAAGCCTTTTGCTAGTTAGCTCCGCCTCCCAAACGGTTCGGCCAATGGCAGGAATGGGGGTTTCCACCTTCCATCAATTAGAATCCGAAACCTGACGTCCAGACTGAAGTACCTTCCCACCAATCACAGGAGGCCATTCTTCCCTTGCTCCGCCCTCCGTCCAGCCGCTCGCCAATCCGGGTGTGGGTCCGATTCGGACTCTCTTTCCCTGAAGGCTTCGCGGCGTGAGGCGACGTCGGGTCCTCAGAGTCTTGGCGGCAGTTGGTGGAGCCGGAGCTGGGAGTCCGTCCTCGGGGTTGCCTGCGGGTTTTCCTGCGCCTCGCCTGGAACTCTTCTCGTCAGCGTACCTCATTACGGCCCTCTCACTCCCCACGGAGAGCGGCGCCAGCTCAGTCTGGCCTCGGATCAGGCGTCCGCCGAAGTCGGCACGCCCCTCCGCATCTCCCCGCGGCACAGCCAGGACCCTGTCCAGGCCGTTGTTGCCTTGTCGCCATGGCGCCCACTATCCAGACCCAGGCCCAGAGAGAGGATGGCCACAGGTAGGCGCCACGTCGCCTTGCGGTTCCCTTTTCCCTTGAAGTTTGGCGAAGCGCGGCGGTCTCGCCACAGGAGTGTGCCCGTGATGTCACGGAGCGCTCACCTTTGGCGAAGGGAGCGGGGATGTTGCCCCCTCCTCTGCCTCTTTTAGGCTTTGACCATTTGGAGACTTTCTCCAAACAGGATTGTTTTTAGATCTCCTCAATAAAGCGTTTGGAGACCCCGCTTTGAAAAACGATTGAGTGTACGTGGTTCTTTTTACTCAACTTGGAAGACGCTCTCAGGAAGGAATTATTTGGCCTCATCCGTTATGGCCTTTTGACACTTGGCTCGCCACTTAAAACACTTGGAGACACCAGTTTACACACTTAACTCTCTTCTCCCCTTGTAAAAGCTTGGAGAAGCCCCTTCCTCTCTCCTGTCAATCCCGTCTCTCCATCTTCCTCTCAGTATGTCTCTCTCTCTCCCCCACCAGGCCCAATTCCCACCGGACTCTGCCTGAGAGGTGAGCCCTACTGTACTTTCTAAAAAGGGGTGGGGCTGCGCGCTGGGAGCAGAGGTGGGGCTTCAGGGGCCCGGTTTTGAGCTATGTGTTCCCAGGTCTGGAGTGGTTTGCCGAGTCAAGTACTGCAATAGCCTCCCGGACATTCCCTTCGACCCCAAGTTCATCACCTACCCTTTTGACCAGAACAGGTGAGACTTAAGATCAGAGATGGGGGAGCAAGTCTCTAGAAATTGAATTGCTTGAGGGCAGGGACTGCCTCTGTCACTGACTGCGCTTTCCTTAGGGCCAAGAGTGAGTAGTTGGTGCTTAATAAACACATTAGTGGAGCAAGTAGTGGTTCTTCCCCTTGGGGTGCCAGCCCCCAGCATTGGGAGGGACACTCCATTATGAGTTCCTTCCCAGAGAGAAGCATAGCCTCTAGTGAGAGGTAAAGCTAGAATCAGGAAATCAGAACAGGCATGTTTCCCCACCCAGGTTCGTTCAATACAAAGCGACTTCCTTGGAGAAACAGCACAAACATGACCTACTGACTGAGCCAGACCTGGGGGTCACCATCGACCTCATCAACCCTGACACCTACCGCATCGACCCCAATGGTGTGTGGGGAGGTGGGAGGGTCTGCTCTAGACAAGCAAAGTCCAGGCCGGCCTCCCTCATGATCTCCTTGATCCCCTTGCTCTCCTCTAGTTCTCTTGGATCCGGCTGATGAGAAGCTTCTAGAAGAGGAGATTCAAGCCCCCACAAGCTCTAAGAGGTGAGGGGGTGCCGAGGGAGTGTTGAAGGCTGGCCTGGATGGGATGTCCAAGCAGGAGGGCGGTGAGGTTCTGAGGGCCCTGATCCTCCACCCCAGATCCCAGCAACACGCAAAGGTGGTGCCATGGATGCGGAAGACAGAATACATCTCCACTGAGTTCAATCGTTACGGCATCTCCAATGAGAAGCCTGAGGTCAAGTAAGATGCAGGTCAAGTAAGATGGGTAGGGAGAGAAGGTGGGGAGTTTAGGTGCCCCACAGCCCCTGAAGGGTTCTGTCTGCACTCCTAGGATTGGGGTTTCTGTGAAGCAGCAATTCACCGAGGAGGAAATTTATAAGGACAGAGATAGCCAGATCACAGCCATTGAGAAGACCTTTGAGGATGCCCAGAAGTCGGTAACTGAGGGGCTGGCATGGGAAGAGGCAGAGAAAGGTGTGGCTCCAGAGCTTGCCGTCCCCTTCACCCTGTTTCTGTCCCCACCAGATCTCCCAGCATTACAGCAAGCCCCGAGTGACACCAGTGGAGGTCATGCCTGTCTTCCCAGACTTTAAGGTCAGATCCAGGGTGGCTGGTAGAGTGAAACAGTCACCACAGGAGGTGGGCCAGGATCAAGCGTCCCGTACCTGCCCATTCCAATCTAACCCTAGTGTTCGCTCTCCTCCCAGATGTGGATCAACCCATGTGCTCAGGTGATCTTTGACTCAGACCCAGCCCCCAAGGACACGAGTGGTGCAGCTGCATTGGAGATGATGTCTCAGGCTATGATCAGGTAAGTGGCCCTGCTGCCCACCTGACCTGCTTGACTGACCCTTTGTCCTCTGTGTTCACCACTCCTCTGCTTTCCCCAACCAGGGGCATGATGGATGAAGAAGGGAACCAGTTTGTGGCCTACTTCCTGCCCGTGGAAGAGACGTTGAAGAAACGAAAGCGGGACCAGGAGGAGGAGATGGACTATGCACCAGATGATGTGTACGTGTTGGGGTTAGGTTCAGGGACTGGGAAGTGTCGTCTTCTCCCTCGTAGGGAAGGAATGGGGTTGATCTTATATCCTCATCCTCAGGTATGACTACAAGATTGCTCGGGAGTACAACTGGAACGTGAAGAACAAGGCTAGCAAAGGCTATGAGGAGAACTACTTCTTCATCTTCCGAGAGGGTGATGGGGTTTACTACAATGAACTGGAGACCAGGTACCCAGCACACTTCTATTTTGGATTAGTTTGGGCCTGTATGTCCAATCCCCGGGCATTATGAGGGCCAACTTGGGGTCATTTGTATCTAAGGATTTGTCATGTACACTTGTAACCAAGAGTGGCAGAAGCATGCTCACCCGTGTGAGCTGGCAGACAGCTGTCACATACGCCTCCTGGCTGCCGTGCAGTCAGCCCGACTTGTGGCTGTGCCACACCCAACAGAATGGAACAAGAAGCTGTGATCCAGAGCTCTCACTGGCTGCTTCTGAAGATCGCCAGGCCTTTCTTCCTTTGTGTAGGGCAGATGGCCAGACCTCCCAGTGTTAGTAAGACTTCACATGGACGTTAAAACAGCCCAAGTACTGAGTGATTGAATTAATGTGCATGTTTTAAAGGAAACACTGGGATACCAACTTAAAAAACGTGACTCCAGAATTCTTCCTTGATGGCTGGAAGTTCACTGCTGTGTGAGGGCACTTGGTCAAAGGGTTGGGAAAGCATGACCCTGAGTTTGCATTTAAAGCAGGTTCACTAAATATGATCTGTGAGCCAGGCAGCAGTGTACTAGGGTCTGGGTAACCTGGAGCTCTTGGCAACCTCCAAGGGGTACCCTCATTGGTCCTATGCTGTAGTGGGGCACAGAGTCCCAATAGAGCTATAGATTCTATTTTCTAGAAGCCAGAATTCTAGATTAGGTGAGAGCCCTGGCTTTTTAAATGGTGGTAATTAATTCATATTAAACAACAGTGCAGGGTAACCAGATTGGTACTTTGGGAGCTATCATCCTTGTCTTCTGCCTCCAAACCCTGAATTTTAACCTCCCTTATTCTGTCTTATCTTTACTCTGGCCAAGCACTGATGGGCAAGGCAGACCAGACCCCTCACTCAGGGTCTTTAACCCCATCCTTTGCATGCCTCCCCTCCAGGGTTCGCCTCAGTAAGCGTCGAGCCAAGGCTGGTGTTCAGTCGGGTACCAACGCCCTGCTTGTGGTCAAACACCGGGACATGAATGAGAAGGAATTAGAAGCCCAGGTAACAAGCACCATTCTTGCCCAGGGTGGCTGCAGGGAAGTTAGTGGAGGGCGATGAGAGGGACAGAGGCCTGCCTGTGACCCTCCCAATCCTGCCGTTTCCAGGAGGCACGGAAGGCCCAGCTGGAGAACCATGAACCTGAGGAGGAAGAGGAAGAAGAGATGGAGACAGAGGAGAAGGAAGCTGGGGGCTCAGGTAAACCTAGACAGACCAGACCCTGGCGGCCCTAGAAGGGTGGGAACAGGGAAGCCAGCTGGGTCTCACCTCCCTCTGCATCCTCACAGATGAAGAGAGGGAGAAAGGCAGCAGCAGTGAGAAGGAAGGCAGCGAGGACGAGCGCTCAGGCAGCGAGAGTGAGCGGGAGGAAGGCGACAGGGATGAGGCGAGCGACAAGAGTGGCAGTGGTGAGGACGAGAGCAGTGAGGACGAGGCCCGGGCTGCGCGGGACAAAGAGGAGATCTTCGGCAGTGATGCTGATTCCGAGGATGATGCTGACTCTGAGGAGGAGGACAGAGGACGGGTCCGTGGCAGTGACAATGATTCGGACAGTGGCAGCGAAGGGGGTGGCCAGCGCAGCCGCAGTCCCAGTCCCTTCCCCAGCGGCAGTGAGCACTCAGCCCAGGAGGATGGCAGCGAAGCTGCACCTTCAGATTCCAGCGAAGCCGACAGCGACAGTGACTGACTCCCTGGGCCTTAGGGCCGGTGCAGGCGCCATCATTAGGACCAGGAAGGCACTTTCTAGTGGTTGGTTTGTGAGCTCTTCACTTTGTCTGTACCCCCCATCCTACCCCAAACTTTTGCTGTTAATAAAGACAACTTCTTATCCCTCCTAGCCCCCGTGGTCTTGTTCTACCTGTTTCCCCATCCCAAGTGCTCAAGGACCTCAACCTAAGGCACAGAAGTAAAGGCTACAGGGGCAGAAGCGCTGGGTTTTCATCCCATGTAACATAACAAAGGTCAGAATCATTTTTGTTTTTTTTCTTTTTTTTTTTTTTTTCCAAAATAAGCCCAGACCATTAAACAAGTGAAACTCCAACAAATAAGTCTTCTCCAACAGCGAGCAAAACTGTACAGTTACTCAAAGCTGATTCTGCCAGTGGGGCTGGGGAAAAATGGGAGGGGAAGGGTAAAATCATGGTGGAGGGTCTGGGGCTGGGAAGAGGGCCGGGGCAAAGTTCGGGTCCTGCCCATCAGAGTGGGGCCGCCTGCGTCCTACACACTCTGCTGTCAGGGGGCTGGGTGAAGGGGCCAGCTCTTGCTGCCCTTGTGTGTGGGGAGTGTCCCTCACCACTTCCCTGTGCCAGGCAGAGCCAGTGCATCCTGACAGGTAGTGAACAGGATGGGACTGGCTGCAGGGAGGCGAGGGTCCCACAAGAGGGACACCCTACAGAATCCAAACGAGGTGGCCCCTGTCCCTCCCGCTTCCGGGGCTGGCGGGGGTGGGGCCAGAGATGCCCTGGGAGCTTGAGGGGAATGAGCAAAGGCACAGAAACATGGAGGGGCCGGGTGGGGGACTTGCATAGGTTGATGAGTGTGCAAGAGGTACATAAATAAACCTGACACCCCACCCAGCCCGGCACTGGGAGAGGAGGCGAGGACCTGGAGGCAGGTCCCCGGGGTTACCCCACCTCCTGGCTTCCTCCCCCTCCCTGGGCACAGAGCTGAGGGAGGTCAGACCCGAAGGTAGGGGGGGGAAGGTCTGGGGAATGGGGTGAGGGTGCAGGGAGGGCGGTGGTTTTAAAATTTTTTTTTTTTTGGTTTTTTGTTTTTTCCCAACATTTTGTATCTTTAATAACATACACAATGGTTACCAGCCATATTCATAACAAAAGTTATTCATAAAATGTATCTAAAAATAACATTTTTTTTTTTTTCCTTTTCGGTGTGAAAAGCTTGAGACTTCCCAGTGAGGGGGTTGGGTTGAGGAGGAAGAGGGGGCTGGAAAGGGGGGGGGACCCTGGCTTCCCCACAGTCTGAACCCCTGAATCCCCTCCCTCCACCTGGGCTCCAGCATAGCCCCTCAGTAGGAATAAGGATCAGAGATTGTATGACACTGGGGCTGGGACAAAGCTCGGGGTTACAATATAGTGTTCCACTTAAGAGAGGCCATGACATAACCAGGGTGGGGTGGGGGAAGGCTGAAAGAAAAGAGGGGTGGGGAAAGAAACCAAAAACCAAACCATCTCGTTTCCCTATTCCTTACCCCCCAGTCTCTCACCAGCCAAACCTGGGAGAAGGGGTGTGTGTTGGTGGGGAAGGGGACATTAAGGCAACAGACTTCCTGACCCCACTGGCTGGCCTGGTTTCCCCCTTCAACCTCTGTATCTAGGGGAGCCAGGGCTGCGGGGAATGAGGGGCTAGGGGGATCCGGAGGAGGGGGCTCTGCCCTCTCCCCTCATAAAGTTCAGGCTCCCCCTGCCACGGTCTTGGCTCAGAGAGAGGCCTGGGAACTGGGAATTCTAAAAATGAAAGGGAATGAGCAGAGAGAAAAACCGTTAAGAACTATATAAATATGTCTCTTAAATAGGCCTAAGAAATTAATTGTAGAGAACCTCTGATAAACAGGGCAAAAGGAGGTGAGAGGAAGGAAGGTAGCTCCTGTCCTCAAAGGATGGGTGGGGAAGAGGAAGAAGTGGGAGGAAAGAGAGGAGTTCCTCTTCTCACCCCACTGCTGCTCCCCAGCTCCTCTCAAATAATGTTCCTGGGGAGCAGGGAACTTCTCCCCAGTGTCCAATGTTTCTGAGCAGGCTCCACAAGGGAGGGGGTCAGTTTATCTCAGGGGATGTCTGCTCCCTTGGGGAAGAGCAAGTGGTCAGTGGTCTGGAGGAAGTGGGGATGGGAGTGGGTCACTCGGGGGATGAGGAAGGGAAGGGAGGGGGAGGCAGTCTGGCCAGTTCCTGCCCCCCTTTTCCTGGCTGGCCCCCTACCTCCCCCAGCCTCAGCAGAGATCCCGTGATGGGCCTGGGAGTAAGCATGGCGGGTGCCGATGTTACACAGAAGTTAAAAGGGTGAGAGAGTAGAAAAATATGAGAATGTATAGCTGAGCCAGCCCACCCTCGCTGTTGCGGAGAAGCCCGTTGGGGGTTGGCCCCCGCCCGCCGCCCCGGGAGCCTATGGGTGCGCTGGGCTGTGGGTCCTGTCAGATGGTGGAGGTTTTGTCTGTCCCATCTGTGGTGAGAAAAGGAGGAAGGGAGCAAGATCAGGAGCTGGTGGGAGGTCCAAGAACAGGCACTCAGGTAGCCTGTCATCCCAGTCAGGCCCTCCCTAGAGTCTGGCCCCCCCTAGGGACCCCTCAGGATGACTCTGAGGTGCTCAGTTCAGAGGTGAAGACGCTGGGCAGGTGGGAGCTGGGTCAAGGGAAGAGGAAATGCTCACCCCCCAAGGCGTGTTCTGTCATGCTCAGACACAGAGACTCCAGAGTGGGATTGATCTCCAGGTCAGGCCCAGGGACCGGGCAGTCTGGATGGAGAGAGAACGGAGATGGTGAGGCTGGGCTGGAGGAGGCAGCCAGGAAGACAAAGGCGGGGATGGCTTCATTCGGCAGAGTGGCTGAGATAAGAGGTATGTGTGTGAGGGAGACTTCTAGGGAGAAGGTGGGAGAGGCCAGAGGTGAACGGCAGAGAGACGAGGCTGGGTGCATCACAAAGCAGGCAGAGGAGACGAGGGCAGAGGAAGTGACGTGGAGCCGAGGCGGGGCTGCCTGGAGCCCAACTGTTTTGGACAGTCTGGGCATCTGCCCTACACCGGGCAGGCTCACACTCCCTGATTGATGACCTGCTAGGTACCTGGTGCGGGAGCTTAATTAAAACTGGTCCTGTCCCCACTGGGACTTGCCTTCTGGGAAGGTGGGGCAAATCAGGACAGCTGCCTCCCAAAAGGGCCTCCAGTTCCAGCATCTGGGCAGACTTGGCTCACCTCACGCTGCTTAACAACTTAACAACTTCTTTGGTTCCTCACTGCCACCAGGACTCCTCACCTCTCCAGCCTCACTTTTCTTCCCAGTCCCACCTGAACTAAGAGCCTCGGCTGTATCAGACCACCTGAAGGTCTCATCCTTCTTAAAAAAAAAAAAAAAAAAAAATTTTCTTTTCTTTCTAAACGTGCGCAAGTCACCTTGTTAAGTCTCAGCTTCCTGACTGACAAGATGGGAATGATAGCAGTGCCAAGGAGCCCCGGTGGCACGATGGTTAAGCGCTAAGTGCTGCGAACAGAAGAGTTAGTGGTCTGAACCCATCCAGTGACTCTGCAGGAGACAGACCTAGTGATCTGCTTCATGTAAAGATTACAGCCAAGAAAGACCTACAGGAGTTAACTGTCACTGGGGCTGCTATGAGACGAAATTGACTTGATGGCATCCAACAGCATCATCAGTGCCACCACGTATGCAGCTGGGAAGAGTCAACAGGACAAGACAGGAAAGCGGTCTGACACAGTGCCCAGCACATTTTTTCCTCCTACAGTTCATGCATCCATTCATTTAAGAATCATTTATAGATACCAAGGCTTGCGCTAAGATGCATATGATAGATCGGGTTCCCTGTCTTTTAACAATGCAATGTAATCTCATCAACTTAGAATCCCCACTGTTTATGACATAAAGAGCTTAGATGACCAGCAAATCTAAAGACCTCTCTCCAGAGGCAGCCAGTTCCAGAGCAGCCTCACCTGTCTCTGCACCCCCAGTGCCTAGCACAAGGCGAGGATCCCCCTTCGCTGCTGAGCACGGCAGGGACTTGTGGTCAGTGCTTCTCTAACCTCCCTTTTGCCACATTAGCTCCGATTCTGATTCCCCATCTCTGTGCTGGCCTGGAAACAGAGGTAAAACAGCTGTCCCACCTCAAACACCTTTTAGTGCAGAACCTGGTCTGAGAGCTGACGGCTACTGGATCCTGTGTGCTCCCTGTCTTCAGAAAGGACTCTGGTGGAGTGGATGGCTCAGGCAGGACTTCTCACCAGAGAAACCTCACTCCTCTACCCAGCCCATGTGCTCAACCTCTGACAAGCGACACCAAGACTGTGAGACAGGGAGGGAGAGATGTGAAAGGGTGGGGGAAGGGAGCGAGAAAAGATGCTTCAGAGAGAGAGAGAGAGAGAGAGTGAGTATAGGCAGAAGTTGAGAGAGAAAATTTAAACAGAGGGAAAGAGGGGGAAAAAAAAAAAAAGTATGAGAAAACCCAGGATGGGGGAAGTGGGTGCAGAGTGGTGGGCAGTGTGAGAGGAGATGCTCAAGCAGTGGAGATGGGACAGCGGGCCCTGAGGCCAGAGGAGCAGAGGATGGGCAGCCAGGGGTGGTGTCCGGGAGTCCCTTGGGTGGGGGCATCTCACCTGGAGGAAACATGAGAATGGCCTGGGGTGATGAGTGGACTGGGAGCGAGTGGGTGCGCTGCACGGAGCTGCGGCTCTGGCTGGGCATGCTGTTGCTGCCTCCAGGGTTGGCAAACCACAGATTCTGCACAGAGTGTAGGAGAGAAGCAGGGGGTCAGCAGCGGTGGAGGCCCAGGAATGACGGAGTGGGCAAGAGAGCCCTTTAAGCCCTTCCCTCTTAAGCCAGGTCCAGACGCAGGGCTACACGTATGGCTCAGGCACTGCCACCCCAACCCTGGAAACACCCCATGTTTTCCTGAGACGGCTCACCTGTCGGCCCTGGGCCCCAAGGCTGGGGCTGGTGAGGGCGTGTCGGGGGGAGACACCCCCAATGCCCGAGGGGCTCAGAAGGCCCATCCTGCTGGGCGGGAGGGCCCGGGGAGGCATGGGGAACTGCCGCTGGGTCCGCCGGGCCACCCCCATCCCCACAGAGCCAGCTATGGGGAGCGAGTTGGAGCCGAACGCCCAGCTGGAAGAGAGCAGAAGGCAGGGTGTCAGTTTAAGTGGCTGGGGTCCGTATGTCCACCCCTTCCTTGTGCCCCTGCCACACTAACGAGTAAGACAGAACACGAACCTCCTCTAAGCAAAGATTTCCTACTTCCTGAACATGTCCTTGCAACACAGTCTGTCTCCCTCTGACCCAAAGATGCCCCCCAGATGGAGATGGGGAGTACACAGGCTTCTGCACTGTCCACTCAAAAAAATTCTCCCAACTTCAGTTCCTTACTGTGGAATTTTTATTATTTGTTGGCGGTAGGAAGGGACTTAAGAACTTCTTGCAGACAGGCGAAGTGGGCAAGGTACAGGCAGGGACCTGCTACCGCGGGCACGTGCCGTTATTTGCCTGCTCAGCACCCTATGCTAGTGGTAAATGCCTCCTGGTTTTCTTCTGGGGAAGCATCCTGTCTTCACTGGGTGACCTGTACAGTCACCCATAAGAGGATGAGTACAGGCAGATTCCTAGGCTTTTAGCTACTGATCTGTCCACCAGCAAGGGCAGAGGCGGGAGGGCTCCGCACGCCCAGGCCCCCTGCGTACCCTTTCTGCTGCCGGTAGCTCTGCATCTCCAGGGCGGCTTTGCGAGGGAACGTCCGGAGGAGCTTCAGCACCTGCTGTTTCCAGGAAAGCAGTCTTTTCTTCTGTGTCTCCGTGAAAGCCTGCAACGGGGGAGGTGGCCTTCTTTCCCATCTGCCTCCCATTGGTCCAAAGATTGTTTGTATGCTCCGTGCTCACAGAGCTTACAGCTTGTTTGGGGGGAAGATACATAGGTAATTGTAACGGTGCTAAGTGCTGGGAGGGAGATGAACTAGCGTGAGGGGTTGGTGAAAATATCCCTGAGGTACAGATGTTTGAAATGAGAGCTGCAGGGTGAGCAGGAGGAAAGGACACTGTTCCCCAGAGAAGGAACATGTACAAAGGCCCTGAGAGGAGAAGAGCTCAGGAAGCTCAACACTGGTGAGGTGAGAGGCTGGTGAGGCGGGTGGTGCCAGGCCAGGCCAGGGCACCGTTAGACTGAGGAACTTTGGTCTCAAGAGGGATAGGGCATCTGGAGAAGGCCTCACCTCATGAGTCAGGCACTTTTCGATGAGCTGGAGGTAACTGGTGATGTTCTCCTCGTCTGGCCGGGACACCAGCAACTGGGTGCACACTGAGGATCATGGGAAAGGGGCAAGGTTAGCTCCCAGCCCGTCTTCTGCCATGTGCCGGCCTCCCTGGCCCCAGCTAGCTGGTACAGAAGGAGTGACAAGAAACTCAGGCTGGATAAACACCAACTAAGTGCCAGGCACCTGTACCTGAGTTATGAGTTAACAAGGAGATGGTAAAGCACCTTCCGTGGTGCCTGGCACAAGGCAGTTGAGAAGTCAGCACTTGTCTCAATTTAATTCTTACCAACAGCTTCATCAATATGGTTATTTTTAGCCTGAGGAATTTGAGGCTCAGAGAGGTTAAGTCACTGCCCCAGGTCACACAGCTAAAAGGATCTGGATCCAACTGTCTTAGGAAAGACCAAATCCCTTATGAGCTTTGAATACCCATCCTGTGGACTCTGATGCCCTCTGTCGGAGAACTGATGGATTCACCTTTCTGTTCACTAAACGAATTTCCGCTTAACACACTGTCCTATGTTCTGTTCAGGCGAGTCAGGGATATCTGCTTTGAGAGTCAGGGATATCTCCCATCATCAGCCTGGGTTCTGCCAGAGGGCAGGGGCCTTGCCACCCTCGGTCTTAGCCACTCTCTGCAGTATTCTAGTCTACAGGGTGCTCCCAAAACTCCTACTACCACCATCTAACTTTTCACTGGTTCTTGAGGCCTGGGTGCACATGGACCCCTGCCCTAGGACATCCTGCTCTAGATGGCCTCACCTTTGCCCATCACCCGTGTAAACTGGCTGGGGATGTCTCCATCGGCGACGGGAGCCGGGGCTGGTTCATTGCCATCAGCGGGAGCCGGAGTTGGTGGCGGGGGGTAGCTCTCTGCAGCTGACGGGTCTTTGGCCTCAGTGCCCTTGTCAGTGCCGGAATGGGCCAGGGGAGGGTCAGCACCTGGCAGCGGCGGCTCCCCTCGACCCCCATCCTTGGCAGTAGGGGTGGTGGTGGCGGCGGCGGCGGCGGCCACGGTGGCTTGGAGGACACTGTAGGCCTTGATGGGCGTGATGATGATCTGCTGCAGCTCCTGCAGAGCATTTCGCAGATTCCCGCCTTCAAGCACATCCTGGGTGGGGAGACGGGGGCCAGAGTCACACGGGGAACCCCCAGAGTGAGGAAGAGAGAGTGACTGCACGTGTGGGGTCAGACAGGGCATGGAGAGGGCTGGGCAGGGCCTTGGGTTCCAGCACGTGGAGAAGGCAGGTAAGAGTTCTGCAAGCTCCACACATTTGCAGGAACGCACGTGTAAACACACAACCCCTCTTTCCTCTCAAGGTGGAGTTCCATGGAGTAGACCAGTCTAGTGATAGGGCCTCAGGGTCCCACCAAGAACAGAACCAGATTCAGACTTAAGAGACTCAGACCCAGACACTGAGGGGAAAAAAACAAACAGAAGAGAAGCAGCAGAGAGAGGCAAAAACTAACGGAAACAGAGGCAGCAGGTATGGAAGGGAGCAAATGAGAAACAAGGCAATGGAAAGAGATCATGGACATAGGAGAGACTCCGCCCTACCACAAAGATCGGGAGAAACAGAGAAGGGGGGGGAAGGGGTTGAGTCAAAGAGAGTGACCTTCTAGAGACGCAGACCAAGACAGAGAGGGAACCTCTTAGCCACTGGCTAGTAACCCTTTGATGCCAATTTATACCTTGGAATCAGCTCCCTGGGGCTAGAGAGACCCAAAGAGGCCACCTGGGCAGTAAGGCTGACCCAGAGGCTGGCCCTCTGGTACCCCTGGGCAGTCAGTTGGCCTTACAGACGGGAGTACCAGGCCCTCACCTTCTCCAGGGACTTGAGAACACTCTGCCTCTCACGCAGCTTCTGGATGCTCAGGGCTATCTTGTGGCGGGCACCTTTGGTGACATTCTGTGGTAGGGGAACAAGGGGACAAGTTAGAAATGGGTGACTGAGGTACTTAGGGGTACCCCAAAAGGGACTGAAGAAAGAGAGGTAGCTTGGTGTACAAGGGTAGGGCCAATATGGTACTGTTCCCACTCCCTCCCACATGGTGCCTTGGGCGTCACCTGAGACTCCAAGTGCTGCTCAGTCAGTGTCATCATCTCCTCGTAGCTCATCTGTGAGAAGAGGGCTGCATACTTGTGCAAGCGAAGGCTCTTGAGCCATGAGGGCACATCTGTAGAAAAGAAGGGAGGGAAAGGTCTGGAGCCTGGCCCTCACGGCCAGGGCGCAGACTACAGGGCTGGACCAGGCAGAAAGCACAGGGGACCTTAACGGCTACAGACAATTGGGAGGGGGTCTGGGGAGCCAAGGGTCCATAAGCTACTTCTATCTGCTCAGCTACACCCACGCAGGCAGCCTTCCCTGACCAGGACACCCTACCCTGCTTGGCAGGTCTCCCTTCCGCACTGGTTCACTACATGTGTGCTAGGCTGACTGTAGTTCTCGCAAAGTGTTCCTGGAACTTTTCCAGTTACCTTTGTCCAGGTTTCTTGACAAACTGGAGTCTGTAAGGGCCTTCTCCCCATCACAGCAGGGTATGTGAGGGTGGAAGCATGCTCTCTCTGCTCAGTCTTGAGCACTAAGGGCAGGGAGGGTCCAGCCCCCTCAAGCCAAGGGCCCAGGCCTCAGAGGGCCAGGCGGGGTTCCCTGGTATCCCTGGAGCTCTGCGGAAGCTCCTGGAGGAGGGGCCTGTGCCACCCTCCTCAGGCTGTACCTTTCATTCCGCTGCCATCCTCCTGGAAAGTGTTCCGGCTGGAGCCCTGCTCCTCCGTCTGCTCGCTGCCAGAGGAGGCCACGCTGCTCTGGGGCGAGAGGGGCGCGTGGTCGGGCGTGCTGAAGGCAGCCCGGGCCCCGAGCTCTTCTGGACTGGGCCACTCACCAGGGGCCTGTGGGCTCGTGGGGATGAGTGACATGGAGCGCTTCAGCGGGCTGGGGTGGATTTGGCAGGGGAGACCTGGCAGTAGGGGGACAGAGGCAAGAGGGAAGTCAGGCTTGGAGGTCTGCCCTCAGGAGACCAAGCCTTCCTGGTTGGCCCTACCCCCACCCCTGCCAGTGCCACAAACTCAGCTCCAAAGATCCTCCAAGGGAACCCGAAGTGTGAGGGCAGCTGCCTACCAGGTATTGCTTGTTCACTCACCCCCCCCAAAAAAAACCTATCAGCAAGCTCTGCCAGCCCCTCCTTTCAGGCTCTCCACCTCCCCTGGCACCCTGGTCCAAGCCACTGACGTCTCTCCCTGAACTGCTGCCACAGCTTCCTCACTGGTTCCTGGCCTTATTCTTGCCTCCTGCCGTCCACTCACCTCACAGCATATACACTGATCCATCATAAAAATGCAAAGCTGATCAAATCTTAAATGCTTCCACCACCTTTAAAGGCCTGAAGGACCTGGTCCCTGCTCCTCCCCGACACCTCATCTACCACCACTCACTCTTGGCTGGTGCTTTCCAGCCTTGGCACCAACCCCCTCCAGTTTACTCCTAGCCATTCAACCTTGTTTCACCCTCAGGGCTTTTGTACCTGCTTTCCTCTCAGGTCTCCTTTAAGTGTCACTCCTTGGAAGGAAGGCTGGGCAATCTACTTCCGTAGTAACTGCCTCAGAAACCCAAGGAGGCGTCACTGTGAGTCGGGTCCAACTCAATGGCAATGAGTTTGGTTTTGGTTTGCTTCCCAGAGTCCTCCCCTGACAGCTCAATCTGAAGGAGCTGCCTCCTCCCTCATGCTGGTCACTCTGCCACATTATTGTTTGATCCATCTCATAGCACCTGTGGCAATGTGCCATTATCTGATTTAGTTATCTGTTTACTTGCTTATTAGCTGTGTCCCCTGCTGGAACAGGAACGCTGTTCTTAGACAGCATTGTATCCACAATCAGAACGAGGCCCAATCCAGAGGAGAGGTTTCATGAGAACGTGTAAAAATGAATGAATGAAGTACAGCAGCTGCTCCTCCACATCCCCACTGCTGGGCCTCACTGCACACCAAAGTTTTTCCTGTACCCAGTCAAAACTTGCCATACCTGAGGCCTAGGTGACTCCGGGCCCTCTTTCACAGGCCGTTTCACACCTTACCCCATCCCATTCACGGGGAGGCAGAGGTCTGACTTAACTTTCAACCGTCCCCAGAACAGGGTAGGTCCCATGAGCTTCCACCCCACTGCATACATCACTCTTTGGCCCACTCCCCATCCTTTTCCTTTACCCAGCCAGCTGCTTCAGCCTGAGGGCTCTGCTCAAGTGTCCTCTCAGCCCCTAGCAATGCTGCCTTGAGCCCAGCACTTACTACCCTCACCGTCAGCCTGCCTGTCCCTCTGGACTGTGGGCTCATGCACAACAGCAACCCCAGCCATCTCTGATGAGGCCCCAGGATCTGGACCAGGGCACAGCAGACAGGAGCCCTTAAAGAGTGCTTCTTAAAGGACAAAAGATGGTATCCACAACCCTAAGGGTGGTGGTGGGGCCTCTGAGCTCAACACAGGAAATCAAGAAGTACCCCAAGTCAGCCTGGAGAAAATGGAACAGCCAAAATCCCTCACCCCTGGGGAGGAGAGAAAATCACCTTTGCAGCCCTTTGCCCCGGTTCCCACAGGGAGTCAGAAGGCAGGGACCGAAGCAGCCAGGCTTATTTCTGATGGGAAGACTGGGATTTCCGCCAGCGCTCCACTGACACCCTGACTAGGAACAGGCCCAAAGACACCTTGCCTCATCTGTCACAATATTTATGTTCCTAGCCGGAAGTCACCTGAGGGAGGGGGCACTGTACTGACCTGCCCCCTAAGGCCAGCCTCCACCCATCTGCGACTTCTGCCATTCTAGGCCTCTCAGCCCTGGCTCCTATTCCCACTCACGAGTACTTGAAGAAAAAGGTACACTCCAGGCCCTGGGGGCTGGGCCATCCTGAATAGGGCCCTTCTGCCTGTCTTGGTGCCTCCGGCTGCCTCCCAGGCAGGCGAGGCTGAGGGCAGGAAATTGCTGGTTGGAATGATCGTGCAATTCCTGAGGAGCTGTGTTTGGCTGTGCACTGGGGTGGAGGCTGGCCACAGCATGAGAATTATAAAAACAGGAATGCTGGCCAGAGAGCCAGCGCCTCACACTCTCCAAGAAATGCCGCTCTGCCCTTGGCAGCACTCCAAACCCACCCTGCCTGCCCTCACAGGCCAATCCTTGCTCCCCACTCAAAAATATTTTAATGGTTTCCTGTTTCCACCAATTGCCTGAAACCAAAAAGTTTCACCCTGCCCTTCAAGGCCCCCAGAATTTGGCCCTAACCTACTGAAGCCTGGGAGTTCAAATCCTTACTCTGCCACACCTATCAGTGGTGTGATCTTGGACAAGTCACTTCACTTCCCTCTCTGCCTCCATGTGAAGGGACAGATACACAGGAAACATGAGTGTCTGTTACCACTGTTACTCACGTCAGTCTTCATGTGGCTCTCCAGCCTAGCCATACCTGTTTGCATACTGTCCCCTCCACTTTGACACCCATATGCTGTTTCAATTCAGCTGTGCCCATTACTTAGAACGCCCAATTCCCTTCTCTCTTCTGGTCTAAATCCGCTATCCAGTACTGCTCAAGCTTGGTCCTTATAACTGCTGTCCCCACCACGGGGAGCCCTGAAGGTGTGAGGAAGAAACTGATGGGTGCTTGCTACTTGGGGGACTCCTGCCCTTGTGAGGTCTGAGCATCTCCAGGAGGGTCACTTTCAGGGGGAGGCAGTGGAGTTAAGCATACACACTCAGAAGCCAGGCTGTCTGGATTTAAATTCTGGCTCCACCACCTTGGGCAAGTGACTTTTCTGCATCTCGGCCAATGACTTTAACCGTATAAAGTTCTCAAAACAGCTCCTGGCAAAGATGCAGTGCCATAAATATGTGTGTATGATTCCTGAACTCTGTTTTATCACCAAACTTAGTTTAAAAAAAAAAAAACATACATGTGAGTCAGATTGACCCTGAGACTGCCAGTTTACAACTCTGTGCTACCTCATAAAGCTGAGGCCCAGAGAGGTTATGTGATTTTCCTGAGGCCACAGAGTAAAGCCAGAGCCCAGCCTGATCCCTTTTCAAGAAAGCCTGGCCTCCTGGGACCCCTCCTCTCACCTGCGTTTGCATTGCTCCCAATACTGTTGATGGGTGATGGCACTGAGCTGGGTGGGTGGAAGGGCACATGTCCATTTTCCCGGGGTGGCTTGTCTTGCCAGCCTGGTCCTGCCTCCCCAGGACCCAACTCTGCAGGGCCCCCCCACTCATCTGAGCCCTGGCGTGAGTGGTAGGGGGGTTCGGGCCGGGGGCGGAAGCCGCTAGCCAGCCGCTCCTCCAGGTGGCTCAGCCAGAGGGCCAGTGCGTTGCGGTCCTCCAGCGTGGTGGCCGGGTGGATGAGGGCGTAGGAGAGCAGCTGGCGGCTCTCCTCGATGAAGGCATTGCTTTCGATCGAGTAGGCCAGCACCTTCTGCAGGAGCCTCATGTACTCCGTCTTGGCCTCTGTATTGCCAGGCTGCAGCAGGGGCAGGTGGGAGAGCAGGAGGGACACCACTTTCTCTTTGGACTCCTGCTGCCACTGGCCGACGACAGCTGCAGAGAGAAAGAGAGGGCGTGTCGAGGAAGTGGATGAGGCACAGCTCTAAACCCAGGAGAGCTGCCTGCTCCCCCCACACCCTGTATCTCTTCTTCTCCTCCTTTCATGACCTTGTTCCTGTTCCTTAAGGTGAGCTCATATGCACTTGTTCTGCCTCCAGAATAATTCTCTTGGTTCTCTCACTCCTGCTCTCAAAAACTTGCTGTGGCTCCCTATCAGTCTAACTTTGCTGTCCTGGAATCCGGGCCACCTTGCTGCCTCCAGGCCTGTTCTCCTTACGGAGTATTCCCGCTGTATCCTGATGGACTCTATCTCCTTCCCATAACGATCAAAACAGTCTCCTTCCTGACTGGCGAATGCAGTGAAATATAGTGGTTAAGAGCCAGGACTCCGGAGTCAGATGGTCTGGACTCACCAACTTAGTAGCTGGACTTTGGGCAGATCACCTTGAACCTCACTAACCACTGATTTCCTCATCTGCAAAATTGTGGAGATAATTCCAACATCAAACTCACAGTTCTGTTCTGAGATTCAATGAGCTGATAAAGAATGGAAAGTGGCTTGGCATATAGCGCATATGCAGTAGTCACTGTTGTTTTAAAAATGGTCTCTGCCTGCAGATTCTCCCCCTGCAATCCATCCATACACCTGGATGCCAAGCTCCTGACCAGGATTATGTACAACGGCAACC
>NW_006922576.1:254034-298710 GCF_000298275.1 Orycteropus afer afer
GGCCTCTGTGTTCTAAGCTTTCTGAGAACACTGGTTAAAGTGCCTAGGAACTCATTCATTTATTCAACATCATCAACTCCTGCTACGCACACAGCACTGACCAAAATCAATAAAAGAACAAACAGTACCACTACCACCACCGAAGGCAACAATGAGTATTAATGCACAGGACTTAACTGTATTAACTACATTCCAGACTCTACGCTAAGAACATCATTGCTGTCCATCCTCACCTCAACCTTGATTTCAGCATTCTCATCTTGCAGGTAGGAAAACTGATTTAGGAAGATGAAGTCACTTCCCCCAAGGGACAAAGCTAGTAAGAGCAGAAGAACCCAGATCTGTCTGCCTCCAGAACTGGGAAGGAATTTTAACTGCCTCACTCTACTCTCCCCAGTGCAGTCTCTCTTCTTTATGCTGTCCCCGGCTTTCCAGGTCCCCTTCAGCATCTGCTACTCAAGGTCAGGAAACCTCATCCCTTCCTTCTATCTTCACTTGAACCAGCTCCCCAGGATGATGACACTGTCCCTTAGGCCATCTCCACATCTAAAGCTCTTCCTAAGGTGGGGCAGGCCTTCCCCAAACCGGAGAGCCTTTGCCCTTTCCACTCCCATCTGGCCTTGGATCATATGGAAGGACTGCCCCAGTAACCTAGGGCTCTGACTCAATCCCTGAATTTTCAGTTCTTAATGAGAAGGAAAAAGAAATATAGTTAGGGATAGAAAGTCAAGGATTTGCATCCCAGCTGTGTCATGCGGTTGCTTGGGCAATAAAGCACTTCCCCTCTGTAAAACAGGATTACAGGGCTGCTGAGATTTACGTGGAAGATCCACGTAGAGCACCTGACACACAGTCTGCTCCTCGGAAGCCCAGTGTGTGGCTCAGTGATTAGTTTTTTCTCCCTATATCACCAGCAGTCACCCTTTCCCTTCACCCTTACTGTGATGTTCTCAATCACTGTTGTTTAGGCCTTGCAAGGAAGCCAAAGGCATCTGAGACAGAGAGAAGCCTTGTCTAGTCCCTCCCCCACCCCAGTGTCCTGCCAGGACCCCAGGACTAAGGGACACAGCTTCTCCTCTGGTACTGCCAGGGGATGTGACAGCACAGCCCCAAGGGCTGGGCTCAATAAAAGACCTTGTTCTACAGCACAGAAAGGGGGAGGGTGGTTTCGGACAAGTGGAGACTGACCCTGGGGAAATGTGTGTTCATGTGTGTGGTGGTGGTGGTGAGGGCGGGTCTCCGAAGACTGGGAAGCATCAGTGAGTGGTGGAACCGTTCCAAGGAATCTGCAGCCTCAGGCTCCTTGGGGTGAGCCCAGCTGGGGCTGCAGATGACGGGTGGGGATGGAACTAGGTTCCTGTCCAGATCAGAAAAGTCTGGCCCAGACTGAAGCACATGGCCCAACAAATACCTGTATAATTGAACTCAGATGGTCCCCTGGATGGCAGTGGGGTCTGTGTGGGTATAGCACGCCCTCTCAACCTACTGCCATGGGGCTGATTCTGAGTCATAGCCACCCTACAGAAGAACCGCCCATCTTTCTTCCACAGCAGCTGGTGGAGTTGAACCACCAACCTTTTTGTTAGCAGCTGAATGCTGTAACCACTGTGTCACCAGAACCCCTTGTGCCCTTTCTAGGATCTCTTAATCTCAGTCACCATCTCGCCTGTCCTAGCAGAATATACTGATTAAGAATAAGAGTACAAGTTCAACAGGCAAACTTGTCTGGATTCGAAATCCAGTTGACACCATGACTTAGGTCAGTGTAACTGGGCCAGTAATCAATCTCTCTGACCCTTAGTTAACTCCTCTGGCAATGGGAACCATAAAAGGCCCTACCTTACAGAACTGTCAAAATGATTAAACGACACAATGGTGCAAAGCACCTGGCATGTGCTCAGTGCTCACTACATTGTAATGATTGTTTTTTCTGCACAAAGATCTAGAGCCCAAGCCATTTTGGGACTGGGGAGAACAAGTTCATGGAGGAGAGCACATCTGGGCCTCCCCCTTAAGATTCCTGACAGGGGTGGGGAATTTCACACAATTATTTACCAAAAACAGACACGTCTCTGCCTTCTCTGAGCTGGAGGCACACAAGCAATGATGAAATTCTGGAGGTGGGCGGATGGGAGGGGGGCTGGGGAATGCCAGGAGGCCAATGGCTGTTTCTCACAAAGCTGCAAACCTGGACTCTGTAGGAGTGGTGAGGAGAGAGACTGTGTGTACAGCGGCCTCCCTGGCTACAGTGGCAACAGAGGCAGGGTTGGCCAGATGACCAGAGCTAAGAAGGTCTTGACCCTGGGTGCTGGCAAATCACAGGAGCCAAATATATCTTCAAGACTGTCATAAGCACAAATCCATTTTTATGTGCTGGGCTGCTGTAATATTTGTGGCAGCCCAAGGCAACAGTCAGAGGGGCTGGGGGTTTGGCACCACACAGGCCCTTCTCCGCCTCACCCTGGCTCTCGCAGGCAGGGGGCGGGGTTGGTGTCAGCTGGGGGCTCACATTTTTGTTTCATAAACTGCTGTCAGCAGAGCCTGAAAGGAGAGGGTGGAGGCACCAGGGCTGACCTCTGGTGACTCACTCAGCCCTGGCCCCCTCCTGATCTCGGTTTCCCTACCCCGATTCAGTGAGCCAGAGTTGGGGGGGGCGCTTAAACTTGCTGGGTCTGCAGAGTCTGACTCAGAGGACAGGAGCAGGGGAAACATGCAGGGAATGTGGCCCGGGAAAGAGGGGGATTGCAATTCCTTCCTGTCCATTGGAACACCCTTCTGGTACAGACTGGCCTCGGGGAGAAAGAGGCTAACGTCACCGCTACAGCTCCAAACAGGGAGGGAAGACAACGCTGAAAGAAGGCTCAGGGAAGACACGAGGGGACCTGGGACCTGTTTTCCCTGTTCCGGAAAACTGTGGAGCACTGCTATTCTGCTCCTCAGTGTTGCTTCACATTCTGTCTCTGTCTCCATGAACCCAACGCCTGCTGCCTGGGGGCTGTGGGACTTCTCTATGCTCTCCCAGGAACTTGAGAGGAAGGGATGGCCCAGCTGTCAGCCTCTCTGCCTCAGCCACGCCTCCTAGCAGGTCACATGACAGTACCCTCACCATCTCTCCGTGGGTCCACCCAGAATCAGCATCAGAATCGAGACAAGTGTTTGTCTCTCCACTCCAGGTGCACAGAGTCAACTGGGGAGCTTTAACAAACATCAGACTCTGGGGAGAGAACGCAGGTCTCAATTTCTTTTTGAGATGGTCCCTGGGTGATTCTCACATGAAGCCAGGGTTCAGAACCTCTCGTCTAGCTCAATCCCTCTGTGCTCCCTGCCTTTCTGAGGAAGAAGGTTGGGAGCAGCTCTCAGCCAAACCCAGAACGTGTCTCCCTAGGAGAACTGGAGGAAGGAGCAGGGTTGGGTAAGTGGAACAGGGAGGGACAAACCCAGAAAAAGGCAGAGGATTTGCCTCATGGCTCAGCCTTGAAGTGCTCTGAATAGCTGAAGAGGGGCTTTGGGAGTGGTGTGGGGAACGATACTGAAGTAAGTGGCTCTTCACTTCGGGCAGGGGCACCAAGTGAACTCAGGACTTGACGTGTGGAGTAAGTTTGCATCTTTTGGGCGGGGAGGGGGAGAAGGGAGGCTGAGGAGAAACAGAGGACAAATTCTGAGGGGCTCCTTCCATAAAATACTAAGAAGTGCTGCTTTAGAAGAATTTGCTAGGCCCAAAACAAAGCAAGTAATATGCTGAGCTATGGCTTTGCTTTCCATTGGCACAGTTTTCAGAACCCGAGGCACCTGGAGAGTACCCAGAACCACCCCCTCACTACCCATATGGAATCCGCAGGCCCAAGAAGGGCAGGCCTGGCCCAGGTCATAAGAGGTGGCAGTGTCAGAGGGGGACCCAGGACCCTTGCATTCCCAATTCCTATCCTCATGTCCTTGGATGAATGAATCATCTCTCAAAACCGCCTGGTCATCAAAATAACCTGAGCACCCATTCTCATTCCCAGGATTCTGATGTAGTGGGTCTGGGTGGGGGCCCAAGATCTGGATATTAACAGCCATATCAAGGTGATTCTGATGATGTGGTAACTTTGGGAAACATTAAGGCACAGGAAGGTCATAATGAAGAGAAGGGGAAGAGACAAAGAAGTACAGCTCTTCCCAAGAGCAGGCCCCTAGGCCCAAGTAAGGCAAGAGGGTAGGAGAGAGACAGGAGACACCAGCCTCCTTAGTCTTGGGGATCCCATCTCTACTAGGAGAAGGCATTGCCTCAGCTAGGCACTCCAGGTCCTCCACAACTGACTTCTGTGACCACTTCCCTCTCGAGTTGTGCTTTGCTTCAGTCCTAGCAGGTTTCTGCTGACGCTGGAACACGCCACAACCCTCCTCTCTTCCCTCCGTTTTTCCCATCCCTCTACCCATTGAACAACTCACATGGACCCCATCTTTGCTGGGAAGCCTTCCCTGACACTCAGCCCTCTATCAGACATTCAATGATTAATCAACTGATCCACCAATCAGTGCCTCTCTATCTTTTTTACTGACTTGGTAACAGGAAGGCACTTTCTAGGGCCATCGTTACTCCTTTACTGCATGATGGTTCCCCCAACTAGACTATGAGCTCCAGAAAGATTGGGATCCTCTCTTAGAAGCTTGTTACAGTCTCACCACCTGGCAGAGGGTGTGAATAGAGATCCTGACACCCCATCATACCCATTGCTGTTGATTCCAACCCACAGCGACCTTATGGGACAGAGAACTGCCCCATAGGGTTTCCAAGGCTATCATCTTTCTGGAAGCAGACTGCTATATCTTTCTCCTACAGAGCAGCTGGTGGGTTTAAACCAACAGTATTCTGGTTAGCAGCCAAGTGCTTATCCACCGTGCCACCAGGGCTCCTATCTTAATTGATACATTCATTTAATTCACCATTCAATTCATTCCACAGCAATTCTCAACCCTGGCTAGATCATACCCACAGTATTCCAGTCCGGTATGGGCCTCAGGTTCTGTTGTATAAACTGTACCTAGTCTTCTGAGGACAATATGTTGAGAGCAAATATTTTAAATGCAGGTACTTTCAAACTAGCAGTTCCACAGAACTCTAGAAATTTATCCTAGTTGCTTAAAGAGTATACATTACAGCACCATTTATAAAAGCAAGACTAGGCAAAGCCGGGGCGTCCATCAGTAGAGGAACGGAATACTACGCAGTAGAGCCTACTGACTAAGAGCAAGAGCTCTAATGTCAAACCCAGCTCCACCTCTGACCAAGTCCAGGAACCAGAGCTGTACGAACCCTTCAATTCTTACGACCTCAGTCTTTTCACCTATAAAATAGGGGGAAATATTATGGTCTGCCTTATAGAAGACTAAAACTCACTGCCATCGAGTCGATTCCGACTCACAGCGACCCCTCCTTGGGTTTCCAAGGCGGTATCTCTATGGAAGTAGATCATCCAGTCTTCCTTCTGAGGAGTGGCTGGTGGGTTTGAACTGCCAGCCTTCTGGTTAGCAGTCAAGTGCCTGCTATAAGCTGCCTTAAAGAGCTCCTGTGCAAATAAAATGGGTAATAAAGGTAAAGCACTGCTTGGCACATGGTAAGTGCTCAATAATGTTACTACTCTTCTTATGGGAGTTCTGGTGGTGTAGTGCCTAAGGCATTTGACTGCTAACTAGAAGGCTGGTGGTTCAACCCCATTAGACGCTCCTAGGAAGGAAGACTGGGCAATCTACTTCCATAGTGATACTACCTCAGAAACCCAAGGAGGGGTTGCTATCAGTCGGCTCCAACTTGACAGCAGTGAGTTTGGTCTGTATTCTTCTCATACAGCTGATCATTAATAGTAATGAGGTATACGTGTATGTGCTACCTACAGAACCATCTTCACGTTCTACTGTTGAGTGAAAAAAGCAAATTGGTTAATAAGCACGATGCTCTACCACGTGTTAAAACAATTAAAAAGCTGGAGAGATATTCTTGTATATTCACAGAATAACTTACAAAGCAAAAAACAAGAAACTGGGAAGGTGGGAGTCTGGAAGAGAATGTCACTTCTCACCTTTTGTCTGTGGTTTTAATTTTACTACAAATATGCCTTTTTTAAAATCAAAAACTAAAAACACTCAAATAAATAGCAGGAAGTGCCACTGGCAATTCTGATGTATAGCCAAGATTGGCATCCAGCAGTTATGCAATGCCTGCTCGGGATGGGGTGGTGGGGATAGGTGACAAAGCTGCAAGATACTAGTGGTCTGCCTCAAAGGAACTCACATTCTGGGGGCAGAGCCATATCACAAACACAGAACGCACGTGCTGGAGCAGAGGGGAGCCCTCCCTGCTCAGGGAGGGTGGGGCAGTACGTGAAATGGCTGAGCTTTGACCTGCTCAGCTGAGTGGCTTCTTCCTGCTCACTGTCTACTAGCCTGGGAAGTAAAGTGGTGTGATTCCTGGCCCGAGTGACCCTCTTCCCCCACAACCATAGTGCTTCCTTGATAGGTACATAAAAATAGTAAAATAAAGGTGACTGATGCTAAGTAAAGGAGCTTTGGTGGGATAGTGGTTAAGTCATCTGGCTGCTAACCAAAAGGCCACTGGTTCAAACCCACCAGGCACTCTGTGGAAGAAAGATGAGATAGTCTACTTCTGTAAAGATTTACAGTCTTGGAAACCCACATGGGGGTCACCATGAGTCAGAATTGATTTGATGGCAGTGAGTTTGGTTTTGGTTTGGATGCTAAGTGGGTGGGAGATGAGGAAGGTCAGGCAGCTCAGTGGCTCTCCAGATCCAGATCCCAATCCTAGAACATCATGCTGGTTTCCTCACATATAAAATGAAGATAATAAAAGTAATTCTCTCATGGGTTGCTAAATGATCAAAACCAAAAAACCAACAAATCAGTAACTGACACCAAGTGTGTACTAGTGCCAGGCACCAGTCTAAGAGTTACACATTAACCCAACGAATTCTCACCACTACTCTAGAAGGTAGTACAATCACCTATAAAAATGAGGAGAAGTTCACAGAGAGGTGAAGTTACGTGATTATATAGCTAGGAAGTGACAGAACTAGGATTCAAAACCAGATAGTCTGCCGCTACAGCCACCAAAGAACACTGCCTTTAATAATAAGTAAAGACAGTACTTGGCATGCTGTAAGGGCTCAATGTGACCTACTATGAAGAAGAAGGTGGGAAGGGTTAGGGTAACGACTTTAGATAAGTTTGGCATGGAATCCCTGAGTCCCCTTCCCAGCTAGCTTTCAAGCTACTGTCTCTCTTCTCTGGTCTCCCTCCCTCCTGCCACTGGCGTCAATTCTCCATCCAGCCTCGTGGAGTCTGTGTGAGGCCCAGAATGACTTCAGTAATATCTCTGGAGATGGTATTCTGGCCTGCCTCCTTCCTATGACTGGAGCTTTAAGGATAGGTGAGCCTGGCTCACCTTCCTGATGCCCACCTTGCAGGACACGGAGTCCCCTCTACTGATGGCTTAGGGGATGGATATGGAGACTACAAAAATCAATCCACAACTCTCTTCAAGCTGCTTATGCCTCACGTGCAACCTACCTTAGAGGTAAACAGTATAGGATGACTTCTGAATATGGACAAAAGGTCTAAAATTCCCTCTTCTGATGTTCTGGAGGTTGAGAAATGAATTATGGCTCACCCTCCATGCCTCTTTCACAAGTAATAACCAGTCTATTTCCTTCAGCCTTTCCTTCAGCCACCTTGCCATTGCCTGGGGCAAAGAAGCCACTCTACCATGATCCTTCCTCTGCTCTAGGTAATTTCCAGTTTTTATTTTCCACCCCTGGGAAGCTGGTGGTACAGTGGTTAAAGCATTTGGCTGCTAACCAAAGAGTCGAAGGTTTGAATCCCTCCAGCTGCTCCATAGGAGAAAAATGCAGTCTGTTTCTGTAAAGAAAACCCTATGGGCAGTTCTACCCTGCCCTAAAAGGCAGCTATGAGTCCGGAATCGACTCAGTGGCAGTGGGTCATTCTTCCCAGGAGTCCTCCATTTCATGCCTGAGGGTATCTGGCAACACAGTCCCAGGAAACCCATGATGACCTGGGAGGTCAGGGACCACTGCCCTCCAGTCTAACAGCCACACGTCTTAGTATAATAGTTGGACTGGCCTCCTCAGCTGACATCTATTCCTGTTCCAGGTCTCCCTCCTTCTATGCTCCCATCTCTGGGGGTAGAGACTCACCAGCACTGTTGGCCTCCGACTCCAGCAGGTGGATGTCATTGCAGTCTGCCAGTGAGTGCTCCAGGCAGAGCTGCAGGAAGCGGGCCTGGGTGCGGGTGACCCGCTTCAGAAGTGACAAGAGGGCCACCGTCTGCTCACACTCATTCCAGCCCTTGAACCAGCCAGTGAGGATGCCCACCTGGTCTCGGAACATCATGGTGCCGGGCCTGAGGCCAGGGCGGGGGGGACGGCGGTGGCAAGGGCCAGCGCCGTCACATGGTCTCGGCTCTGGGCTCCTGTCACCTCTCCCCTGAGGGCCAGGGCTTGAGGTGGTTCCCTGGCGTGGTGGCAAGAGGAGATGGGGAGAGGAAGCTTGCTCACATTGAGGGATGTCTTGGTCCAGCCACACCTCTCCAAGCTCCTGGAAAAGGAAACATCGGTGTCAGGTAGAATGAAGGGGCTGGTGCTGGCCTGGTGAATGCAGGTTGAGGGGGCAAGGAGGCCTCATGCCTTCCTGTCAGGGAACCTGCTTTGCTGAGGTCCTGGGAGAAAGATGAAGCCAACAGAGATAAAACAACTTTCCTGCCAACCTCTAAACCTAGAGAAAAGGCTTGGGAGTCAGAGACCCATCCCAGAGACTAAAGATGATGCTATCCTCAATCCTACCTGTCACAGGGCCAAGGGAAATAAATCTAAAGCAGAGTGAGATGGTAAGATTTTTCCAGAAAAGTTGTTGTTGTTGTTATGTGCCGTCGAGTCGGCCCCGTTTCCGAGGCAGTATCACTACAGAAGTAGGATTGCCCAACCTTCCTTCCGAGGAGTGGCTGGTGGGTTTGAACCGCCAGCCTGCTGGTTAGCAGTCAAGTGCCTTAGACACTATGCTACCAGAGCTCCTTCCAGAAAAGTAGGTGAGGGTAAACACTACGAAAGAGATCTGCATTAAGAGAGACTGGCCCCAAGCCCACTAATAAGCAGACACATAACCCGGGCACCTCCCCTGACCTTGCTGTCTCGGGCCACTTCCTCTGAGAGCTAACAGAGAGACTGCTCTTTTGCAGCTACCTTTTTATTTATTATTATTTCATTTTTGCAGTGTTCCCTCCCCTCCTCTGGCACCCCCGGTAACCAACAAAGAATCATTCCTTCCATATATAAACCTTTCTTTGACTTTACAATAATGAACTAATACAATATTTGTCCTTCTGTGATTGACTTACTTCACTCAGCATAATGGCCTCTAAGTTCATCTGCGTTGTGCGGTGTTTTGCAGATTCTACATTATTCTTTAGGGTTGCATCGTATTCCATTGTGTGTATGTACCATAGTTTGCTTATCCATTCTTTTGTTGACGGGTACCTAGGTTGTTTCCATCTTTTGGCTATTGTAAACAGAGCTGTGATGAACATGGGTGTGCATGTATCTGTTCTTGTCCTGGCTCTCTCTTCTTTAGGATATATACCTAGTAACGAGATTGCTGGATCAAATGTATTTCTAATTCTAACTTTTTAAGGACTCACCATACTGCTTTCCAGTGGTTGTATCATTTTACAGTCTCACCAGCAGTGTATGAAAGTCCCAATCTCTCCACATCCTCACCAGCATTTGTTGTTTTCTTTCTTGCTGAACTTTGCTATTAGTCCCGGCGCAAGATGGTATCTCATTGTTGTTTTGATTTGCATCTCTCTAATGACTAATGATTGTGAACATTTCTTCATGTGTTTGTTGGCCGCCTCAATATCCTCTTTAGTGAAGTGTTTATTCATGTCTTCTGCCCATTTTTTAATCGGATTGTTTGTCTATTTGTTGTTGAGGTGCTGGAGTTTTCTATAAATTTGAGAAATAAGTCCCTTGTCAGATATGTTGCTGCCAAATATTTTTTCCCAATGTGTAGGTTCTCTTTTTACTCTTTTGGAGAAGTCTTTTGAAGCACATAAAAACTGAACTTTTAGAAGGTCCCATTCACGTAGTTTATCTTCTGTTGTTATACATTTTGGGTTATGCCTGATGGTCTATTTATGCCATGTATTAGGGTCCCTAAATTTGCCCCTAGTTTTTCTTTGAGGAACTTTACACATTTAAGTCTTTGATCCATCTGGAGTTAGTTTGTGTGTATGGTGTGAGGTACAGATCTTGTTTCATTTTTCTGCAAATGGATATCCAGTTTTTCCAGCACCATTGTTAAAGAGACTATCTCTTCCCCATTTAATGGATTTCTTCTGCTGCTACTTTTGTACTTTAAGCTAAGAACTCCCCACACACTAAAATGGGAGTGGCTAGGTACCTGTTAGCCCAAAGATTTCCAGCAGACTGAGGGGATCTCTCACTTCTCCCACTCAGCTCTTTAAGATCCTGCCTATCTCTATTCTGAGAGGGATCTCTCAAAGCCGCCTTCTTCACTCCCCTGAGGGTGGCTCCAGACCCAAGCCCTATGAACTAGGAAATCCCCTTGTCTTCCAGAGATGCAGGCTGTCATTTAGACTCTTGGGAACCAAGAGGATGCCAACCCGAGGGGAAGGGGAAAATCAATAGTCAAAAACTCCCAAGCAAGAAAGTGCAAATTCCTAAGGCAGGAACTTCACAGAAGCTGTTTCAATTGGGTAAACAATAGGCTTATTCTTCAACTGACTGGTTTCTGGACACCATTCGAAGCCGGTTTCCAAGTGTCTCAAGCTCCAGGTCTCCACTCACATTCCCCCTTCTGCCTTGCTTGTGACCAGTGCCCTTAGCTCCATCCCCAAACCACATTCAGCTCTATCCCCTCTGGCTGCCAACAGGCCTGTGGTTCCTTAGGGCCCACACCCCCAGTTGAGACTGCCATACAAAGGCCCAGGTCTTAGAGGGCTATTTCTATCTCCCTGCTGAGAGGGTTGTGGGGTATATCTGACAATGGCTATGACCTATCTCATGGATCCCCTGTGGGACTCCAAGGAGAACAAACTGAACCTAGCTGTCAATCCCTCTGGATGCATGAAACTGAGAAAGTTATTGGGGGAAATAAAACCTTGCTCCAAGTTAAACAGTCCCCCCAGCATTCTTTTTTTTTTTTTAAATTTTATTTTGATTTGGGTGAAGATTTACAGCGTAAATTCACTTTTCATACAGCAGTTCACATAATATACTTTGTCTCATGTCACTGACCAAAATTTACGAACCCAGCATTCTTTTTAAAAGGGAAATCATGTTGCCTCATGACTTGAAATTTTCCAATGGCTTCCCACTGCACTTAGAATAAAATCTAAACTAAATCTAAATTTCTTATCATGGCCTACAGGACCCAGAAGGATTCCTGTGGCCCCCTCAAATTCATCTTGTACCCTCTTGTTCACTAGAATCTTCTTCCCCTAGACTTATATATGCCTGGCTCCTGCTTGTCACTCAACTCTCAGCTCAGTGTTACTTCCTTAGAGAGATCTTCCCTATTTAATCCAAAGAATCTCTACCCCAGTGACTCTACATTAACTGTTTCATTTATTTTATATAATCTGGCAGCCCGAGATACCAACTTATTTTTGTCGTTTTCTCTCTTCCCACCAAAATGCAAGCTATATGGTCTCCCAGTACCCAGAACAGTGCCAGCATACAGAAGATGTTCCATATATATTTGTTGAATGAATGTGAGTAGCTACCAAGGGAGCAGGTAAGCATGGAAGCTGCACATGGGATTTCTACAGCCCTGGAGTAAAAATGCTACAAGGAATGGCCCCGAAGATGATAAATGAGTTGGAAACCTTCTCATCAGAGAAAAGTTTGAAGGCCCTGAAGAAATGTCCCCTGGGGAAGAGAAGACTCTGAAGGGACAGCATAACTGACTTTGAAATGTAATAAGTTCACAGAAGAGGAATTAGATTTGTTCTTCTGTTCCATAGGTGAGAACCAGAGCAGAAGGCTCTAAGTAAGAGGCAACATGAGATGTAGGAAATGTTGAAAGTCAAGAAAATTCAGTTCCAATCCTGCCCCAGGCCCTGATTCACTTTGATCTTTGAACTACTCTGCTTCCTCTTTCTAATATGTGAGATAAGAGAGTTCAGACGCAACAAAACAGATTTTACCTCACAGGCTAATTCCAATCGATTGGTAGTGGCTGCCTGGAGCACAGTGGTGAGAAGGATCCTGAAGAAATCACGCAACCTGAATATCCATCAGTGAGGGAAGATTAATAAATTGAGGCACACCCCACTGTGGAACACTACATAGTTATTAAAAACATTTTTGATCCTGACAGCAAGATTTAGTAATTTTTTACAGACACATACTCACATACCCTTAGAGATGAATATCTATGTTTTAATGTGTAGAAGGATATACTCTAGGTTGCTAGCACTGGTTACCTTGGGAAGAAGGAAGAGTTTTAACTATATAATTTTTTACAATCTCACTTGCTACAAGTGTACACATATCATTTTTGTAATTTTTAAAGAAGAATTAAAAAAAAAAAAAAAATTAAAGCTACATTCTATTTCCTGGTTCTGTGAGAAAGGGTACAGTGACTGACGTGCTTGCCCTGATGCAAAATGGGTAAGTGGTGGCTCCTATGTCTGGGAAAAAAATCAGCTCTCTTCCCAGCTCCAGCATTTTGTGGCTTTCAGTCCTAAGAAGACAGCAGCTGCTTCAACAGAAGGAAGAATTTTTAAATAATTTATCTGTCCAAGAATGGAACTGACTGCCATGTGAGGATGTAGTAAGTTCCCTGGCTCCTCGAAGTGGTCAAGCTGAGGATGGACAAACATCTTTCAGGAGTGGGAGGGATTCCTCCTCTGGGTGGTAACTTGTGAGATAGAAGGACATGTTATACAGAGGGAACATTTGTGACAGGAGGTTTGATATGGCAACAGCATTTACGGCAAAATGACCAAATCCCAAAACAGACCAAAGTTGTGCACACTTTCCCATGAATTCCTTTACTAGGTTGTTTCTTTTCCTAAGCAACAGCACTGTGCTAGCCCATCAAAGCCAAAAAAATCCACTACTGTTGAGTTGATTCCATGGTGACCGTATAGGACAGAGGAGAAATGCCTCATAGGATTTCCAAGGCTGTAATCTTTACGGAAGCAGACTCTGTCATCGTCCTCCCACCAAGTGGCTGGTGGATTTGAACAGCCATCCGTTTGGTTAGCAGCCAAATGGTTTAACCACTGAGCCACTAGAGGTCCTTATCCCAATGAACTGTTGACTAAACATTAATCCAACTTCTTCCCCCAACCCAATGCTAAAAGGAAAGCCCTGGGACAGAGCAGGGTCTCAAACTCAAATGCTTACAAAGCCAGGATTTGAAAGAAGCAGGGTGGTGGGGACTATGAGTTGGAAAGCCTATACTCTGTCTAAAGGGAGAAGTTGCTGTTCAGCTCTACTTAACCGTTGCCATGTGGGTACGTGGGTCCAGTACTGTTAGGTCTCAGGTTACTTAAGAGGAGCCGAAAATCTGGATTTTTGAGTAAATTTTTAAATGCTAGAAATGAATTCAAATTACAACAGCAACCATGAAACATCATACAGAACAAACAAAACCTGTGGCCTATGGTCCTTGGAACACAGATAGCCATAAACTAGGAAAAGACAGAAATATGTTCACCGTCCCTCACTCAGGCCATTCTGGTTCAAACCTTCAAGCCACCCACTGCTCAGGGAACATGACTGCTAGAAAAGATCTAAGCAGCTGAGGATAGCTCTGACCAAAACCCCACACCACTGTCATTGAGTTGATTCCGACCCACAGCAGCCCTACAGGACAGAGTAGAAATGCCCCTTAGGGTTTCCAAAGCTGTAATCTTTATAAAAACAGACTGCTTCATTTTCTTCCATGGAGCAGTTGGTTGGTTCAATCTACTGACCTTTTGGTTAGCAGCTGACTGCTTTATTCACTGCATTACCAGAGCGCCTTATAGCTCTGACACTCCTCAGTAAACCCTGGGGCTTTAGGGAAACAGTCACTTTTAAGTACGTAGTGTTAAACAATCATCCTTAAAGGAAGGGTTCCTGTGTCATCTGGACAGGAGAAGCATGTTTAAAGAAGTGTGGTCTGGATGGTGACTGGAGAGGAGGAGTGGATGGCCTTATTCTATTGAAGGGCCATCCTGGGTGCTTGACAGCAACTGAGAGAGGAAAAACTAGCTTGGAGACTATTCTAAGGCATCTCACTATGGAAGCATCTTACTGTGGCGGATTTTCCTGTCAAACACCCACTCTCATCTTTTGACACTAGCACCCTGAATTCCCTTTGGAAAATTAACTTACTTTCTTGGCTCCTGGATGGACACGGGGTAAGGCCTGGCCAAGGAAAGCCCTCTCTGGAACTTTTGCTGGAAATGTGGGAGGAAAGTAAGTTGTTAGGATTGCTCAGTTCAAACACTGCAAGCTTGATGTAATTGGCTGCCATCTGTTACCTCATGGTGAGGGTCTGCCTAAGAATGAAGTCTATACAGATAAAGGCAGAAACTAGAGATAAGGGGAGAAAAAGGAAGACCTGTTTACATCACTGGAGGATCTGGATCCAGCTATGCCTGAAGTCTCTCTCAGCCCCTGAGCCTTTTCAGTTATACAAACCATAAATTCCGTTTTTGGCCTAAGCCAGGGTAAGCTGGACTTCTATTACTTAATATCGATTGTTGAAGCATTTGTTTGTTTATGTATTCGTTTGAAAAGGCTCTGTAGGCTTCAGAGCCAGATTGATGGGAATCTTTACAGAAGCTGCTCACCAGGCCTCGGTCTTCTGTGGTGCCACTGGGTGGATTTGAACAGGCAACCTTTGGGTTACTAGCTGACTGCAGACCATCTGCACCACCCAGGGACCTTTCTATTCCTTAACACTGAAACAGACTTGTCTGCTCCAATACAAAACAGAGTACACCACGCTCTGAGCTCTTTGTTTTCCTATGACCAAACATGACTCCCCACATTTGAGGAAAGACAGAATCCCTATGCCAAAGCTTCTCAAACAACCCAGCAATATTGCTTCCATATTTGAGGGGAAGCACCTACTAACACTGGAGGGGTGAAAAGGCAGCCAACAAAATGAATAAGAGGCTGCAGGGAAAATGGTTTGCAGAGTACAACTGCCCCACAGGATTTCTGAGGCTGTAATCTTCATGGAAGCAGGCTGCCACATCTTTCTCTTGTGGAGCGGCTGAGGAGTTTGAACCACTGACCCTTCAGTTTGCAGCAGAGTGCTTAACTGCTGCACCATCAGGCCTCCATAAACAGTGAGAAGGGACTCATAACAGGCTGTGCATGCCTCTGGAAGTCAGATCTCCTCGTGCTAAGGTGGAGTCACATCAGACCTGGCTTATAAATTCTGGCTCTCCTGGGGCTACTTACTTGCTGATCTCTGGCAAGTAACTTACTTGTAATAATTAAACAATATATAAGAAAAATACCTAACATGATACTTAGCATGTCTTCACACATCATGTATTAAAAACTGTGCAAACAGCTTTCCATGTTATTGCTGTTGTTAGGTGCCATCGAGTCGGTCTTGACTCATAGCAACCCTATATACAACAGAACTAAACACGGCCTGGTCCTGTGCCATCCTCACAATCATTGCTGTGTTTGAACCCATTGTTGCAGCCACTGTGTCAGTCCATCTCATTGAGGGTCTTCCTTCCTTTTGCTGACTTTCTATTTTACCAAGCATGACGTCCTTCTCTAGGGACTGGGCCCTTCTGACAACATGACCGAAGTATGTGAGATAAAGTCTTGCTATCTTTGCTTCTAAAAAGGATTCTGGTTGTACTTAAAATTTGATCTTTCTTCTGGCAGTCCATGGTATATTTAACATTTTTTGCCAACACTGTAATTCTAAGGCATCAATTCTTCTTCAGTTTTCCTTATTCACTGTTCTGCTTTCACATGCATTTGAGGCTAGTGAAAATATCATGGCTTGGGTGCAGTGCACATTAGTCCTCAAAGGAACATCTTTGCTTTTTTAACACTTTAAAGGGGTCTTTTGGAGCAGATCTGCCCAGTGCAATACATCATTTGGTTTCTTGACTGCTGCTTCCACGGGCACTGATTGTTGAGTCCAAGTAAAATGAAATCCCTGATAATTTCAGTATTTTTTTCCATGGATAAGCACAAATGATAAGCTCTTAAAAACTCTGTGTACACACACACACAAATCCTTGGGTGGCATAAAAGATTAAATGTTTGATTAGTAACCGAAAGGCTGGTGGTTTGAACCCACCCAGAGGTGCTTTGCAAGAAAGGCCTGGCCATCTGTTTCTGAAAGGTCATAGTCTTGACCCTAAGGAGTGCAGTTCTGTGTTACACACATGGCACTGCTACGAACTGAGATCTATTCCACAGCAACTGGTATGCTATGATATGTGCCAGGCCCCTGTAGTAATAGCTTTCCATGAATGTGCTCATTTGCTCCTATAAACTCTATGTGTGTACAAATATATGTGTATATATACACATACACAGACATATACACACATACTTACTTCCACACATACTCCAACTTAACAAATGGAGATACTAAGGTACAGAGAAGCTAAGTCACTTGCCCAAGACTGCTGAAATTTTCAAGGCTGGGCAGTGTGGTTTCAGAGCTCTTGCTTACTCTTAACTATGACACTACCAAACCCAACCTGTTGAGTCTATTCTGAGTCATGGTGACCCGGCGTGTTGTAAAGAACTGCTCCACAGGGTTTTCTTGGCTGTAATTTTAACAGAAGCAGATCGCCACGCCTTTCTTTTGCAATGCCACTGGGTGGGTTTGAACCATTAACCTTTGGGTTAGTAGTTACTCACTGTTACAACAGCCTCCTGTTGCTTCCCTTTTACTGCATAGAAAATTGTGCCAACATCCAAATAAATAATAGGGTTCTATTAGCCAACCTCCATCACTCACCTGTCAGTTTTTCATACTGTGGTGGCTTACATGATATGATGCTGAAAGTTATGCCACTGATATTTCAAATACCAGCAGGTCACCTATGGTGAGAGTAGAGCTTTCAGTCTACAACAGACTAGGAACAAAGCTGGCAATCTGCTTCCAAAAATTTAGCCAATGAAAATTTATGGATCACAACAGACTATTATCCAACTAGCTTGCTTTGGATACATCATCAGGAGGGATCAATTGCTAGAGGAGGACATGATGTTTGGTGAAGTAGAGGGCCAACGAGGGTATAGGAAACCCTCAGTTAGATAGACTGGCACAGCTGCTGCATCAATGGGCTCGAATAGGCTGGCAAATGTGAGGAAGATTCAGTGTACCAGGTAACATTTCGTTCTGTTGTACATAATGTTGCCAAGAATCACAGTTGACTTCATGGCAGCAAACAATAACAACTAGGCTTCCTGCCCATTCCCAACCCATCTACAGCACCTTGGCCTTTGAGGAACTTATACTTAGTGAACAAGGCAATAGGCTAGTTACCTAAAGTTAACTTACTATCCTGATCTGAGAAAAACAAGAGTGTCAGAGGGAATCGGAATCCAACTTCTCTTGTAAGAACTACCATACTTCCACACAAATAACGAGCACTGCAGGGTTTTTTTCAGGAGGCAAATTGCCAAACGCTCTCACAAGCTAGTTTCCTATGTATGCATTACTTACGTGGGTGCATTGTATATGAAAAATACAGTAACTATTATTTTCATAAACTCCTGAAATATGTACACAAAATATGTATACTATTGCTTTAGCAAAGAATGAGACTTTTGTAGGAATGGTCCTAGGGAAGGGAGGAAGGGCAGGAGACAAGCTGGGCAGGGCCTCTTGGAAGATAAGCACAGCCTGGAGAAGTCTGGGGAACTCTGGAGTAGAAAGGAAACTGCTATTCCTCCTTCTACCCCAAGTTTCACGTGGTCTTCCTTTTCCTCCTCCAAACCCTATGTAATGTGTAACCTTTGCAGCCTCTTTGCTCTAAAGGTCTATCTTGGGCTCCTTTCCTCTTCACTATACTTATATTCTCTTACTTGGGAATGTAATCAATTCCTACAGATTAAAATATCTTCTCTCTGTGGATAACTCAGAATTTTTAGAGCCATCTTTGACTTTTTCCTTTTCTCTAAGATTCAGTCATGAAACCAAAATCAAACCAAACCCACTGCCATAGAATCGATTCCACCTCCAAGTGACCCAATAGGAGTCTCCAAAGCTGTAAATCTTTATGGAAGCAGACTGTCTCATCTTTCTCCTGCAAAGTGGCTTGTGGGTTTGAACCAACAAATTTTTTTGGTTAGCAGCCCAATGCTTTAACCACAATGCCACCAGAGCTCCTAATCTATCATTCAAAAACCAAAACCAAACTCACTGCCACTGAGTTGATTCTGCCTTATAGTTACCCCCATTGGGTTTCCAAGGCTATAAATCTTTATGGAGGTAGACTGCCTCATCTTTCTTCCATGGATCCAGTCATTAGGTCTTGATAATTCTTTCTTAATGTTAGCTAATTTCCCAAAATCTAAACCCAGGCTGCCTAGGTTTGAAATATAATCATACCACTTGCTACCTGTAATCTGGGGCAAGTGATTTAACCCTACTATGCCTCTTTTCTTATCTGTAAAATGGGCTTAATTAATAGTACCTACTCTTGAAGAGTTGTAGGAATCAATGACTTAACTATTACCACTATCCTGGATTCCTCTTTCTTTTATCCCATCAAGTCCTATTTTCCCCGTATCTAAAATACATTAGCTTCTCTCCATCCTTACTACTACCACCATGATTCAAATCACCATTGTTTCTCATTTGTAATGTGCTGCCTTCTGACACGCCTTCCTACTTCCATTCCCGCCCTCTGCGTTCCTCACAGAAGCTAAAGTGAACTTTCTAATATAAATCAGATCATGTCACTGCCCTGCATTTAAAAAAAAAAAACCTCTTTGGTGATGGTTACACAACATGATGAATGCAACTAATGTCACATGTGAAGAGTGTTGAAATGAAAATGTTCCATTACATATATATTTACCACAATTTAAAAACAAAAACAAAAACAAAAACAAAAAAAGCCCTCTCATATCTTCCTAATCCTCTTAAAACTTCCTTATCATAGCCCACACAACCCCCTATGATCTCGTCTCTATCAATCTCTCCAACATCCTGCCTGTATTCCCTCACTTATTATGCTCTAGTCATACTGATCTCCTGGCTGTTCCTTGAACATAGCTCAGGGTTGATCCCTCTTCTCAAATGTTCTTCCCCCAGATCATCAGATGGCTGATTCCTTCCCATCAATCAGATCTGGGTTCACAAGTGCCTCAACCTTCCACATCTCCCCAGTAGGAGTCTTTGGTGTGATACCATCAAGAGGTACTCTTCAAAGGCTGAAGCTCCTCCCTAAAACACCCAGACCATAACATTCACGAGGGGAAGGAGGACTGTGGCTGTATTATTCACAGCTATAGCACAACTGCTAGCACAACACCAGCCACATAGTAGATTCTCAATAAACACGTGATAATTTTTCCACCTTAAGGCAGAGTCTTTTCTCCGTACATAACAATGCTTGATTAGAGTGCCCCACTCCTAGATCTTTTCACCACTGGTGCCTTCTCATCTGTCAGGTATCAGGCTCAATGTCACAAAGAGACCATTCCCGCCCATCCTATCTTCAGTGGTACTCCATCTCCCATCACAATGCTGTGTTATTTCCTTCATAGCACTTACCACTTTCTTTTAATTATTTGTATATTCCCTGTCATCAAATATAAACTCCACAAGTTCCAGGACAGGATTGTTTTATTCACTACTGTATCTGCAATACCTAGAATAGTGCCTGGCACCTCATAAACACTCCATAAATTGTTTAATGAATGAGCACAGGTTGGAGACCTTTGAGACTTGCATATTCTATACACTGTTTTGCGATGTGCCCTCCGCTAGACTCTACTCAACAATTTTACATTAAAACAAACAAAACTCTACTCATAGCAAACTACTTAACCCTCTCCTGTAGTTCTTAGCCCTGGGAACCAAAGTAAGGGAATGCACACCAGCACTCCTGGATTCCACTGCTCCGATGCCACCACCAAACTTGGCAGTTCACCTCATTCCTGTCTTTCCCAGTGAAACCCCAAAGCAAAGTGTGCTTGGGTGAGACTAGTCATAAACTCACCCTGGATCTAAACAGTCAAATAGGGGAAAATGATTGGGGTTGACTGGCGACAGTAAGGAGGGACAACTAACAGCGCTCAGAAAGGTCAGGGGATGGAATCACAGTCCTATATGGCTCAGTGAGCAAGGGACCAAGTTCCAGACTATAGAACCCCAAACGTGTCTAAGGATCTTCTGTCATCATGTCACACTTATTCAGGGAAGGAATAGTTTCAAAACAGTTTCTATTAATGGGGCTCTCAGCAAAAGGTTCTATTTCCACTGAGGCTGCTAAAGGAGCAGGATTTAAGTTAACCAGTGGGGAAAATGGGGTAAGAGTCCTGAGAAAATTGTTTCAAGTCTTTGATGCAGCCAGGCTTGAAGCCATCCTAGTTGTGGACTTTTTCAGTAACGTGAGTCAATTAATTCCCTTTGATTACATTAGTTTGAGCTAAAGTTCTGTCACTTATGTCTTTAGAGTCCTGAATGATACATGCGAGGCTTTTATTTTTTATTTTTTATTTTTCTGCTAACACTTAAGTATGAGGCGTTGTTTTAAGTACTTTACATGTATTAACTCACTTAATCCTTACAACAATTCTATGAAGTAGGATACCCTTACCACCTTCATTTGTTAGCTGTGGAAATTAAGAACCAGAGTTGTTGTTAACTTATCCTAGGTCACAAAACTGTTAAATGATGAATATGTCACACAAATCCTGACTATCTAGCCATAGAGTCCACATACTTAGCCACTATACTATGACATCCATTGTACTCAACTCTATCTGAACAGAAAATCCAACTTTCTGACCCAAGTGTCATCTTGGAACAAACAGCATCCAGAGACCTTCTACTTATGCCATCTCTCCTAAGTTTCATCATATGTAAATGAAAATAATCATAGTTTACCTACCTCACATTCATAATATTCCTTATGAATATTATATAATACATGTAGAGCACTTACTGCGTGCCAGACAGACGGTAATCATTCAAAGAATAGTAGCCATGATTAATGTTATGATTCTGTGGGTCACTAAAGGGCAGCTGACAAATACAGTGTGGATGGAAGGGATGTGTCTTCTTTCTTATCTGTCTATAAGGTAAGAAGAGACGTCATGGGTGAGAGATAAGGAGGCTTTTTCATCTTTGACCCATTTGCTTATGCTATTTCTTCTGCCTGGAAGGCTCTTCATCATTGTCCCAACTCCTGTGGAATACTACCCACTCCAATATCACCTTTCCCATTAAGTTTTCCCAATTAAAGGGCTTCCTTCTCACTGTTGTATATTTCCACAGCATATAATTTGTACCTCAAGTTCTGCCCCCATGTACCTACCCAACCCCTCCACAGTACAGTGTGCTCCCCTGAAGTCAGGGCCTGGTGTTTACCCTACAGTCTCCTTTTTCTCCTCTCAGCTCTAGAAAGAAATAGAATCCCTTGGAGAAAGCTGAGAGCCCTGTGGAGGCCCCGGACTTACAGGTTGAGGGGGGCTGAGAAGCCAACCAGGATGGGGTGAAGCAGGTCACCAGGAACCAGACTCTGGGTAGCTCAGAATCAGGAGACAGCACAAAGAAAAGTCCCATAGTTAGGAGCAGGTAGGGCAGACAGCCTCTCCTAGGAGGAGAGGCAAAGGGGATTGGGTAGAGAGAAGAAAGGAAACAAGAGGAGAGGAAAGGGGAGAAAGGTGTGCTGAACCTGAATGGGAAGTGAGATCTGAAGACTTTGGAGCTATCTGGCCAAATGCAAAAGGGAAGACCTGTCCATTCTCTAATGATTCCCAACAACTTACAAAGGGCAGATCCTGCTTGGGGGATTCATAGAGAAATAAGACCTGGTCCCGTACTTTCAGAGCTCTCAGTCCAGTGAGGGTAAAAACACAAGTACACAAATAACTGGAAGGAAGAAGGTTCTCTTAGAGTGATGCTCTAAGAGAAATACAATGGAAGGCTCTGGGTAGTGAGGCACAGAGGAAGAAAAGACTTAAAGGTGGAGGGTGTCTATGTAGACAGGGATGAACAAAGGGAGATGGACTTATAAATTTGAGGAGATAGCAACTTGAAGCAGAAACACCAAAGGCTGGGGGAGAGGGTGGAGCTGAGGTCAGAAAGAGAAAGTGCTGAGGAAGATCTAAAAGGGTGCCATCCAAAGGTAAAATCTGAAATAATGGTTCAGAGGGTGGGGCAACTATGTTGAGAAACCAGGATTCTTTCAGGGAAGATAATGACTCTTTCTGGAGGATGTGTACCTATGCAAAGGTGATTCTAGGAAAACAGAGGTGGGCAGTAGGGCATAGAAGACACTCCCTGAGGGGCTTTCAGCAGTGAAAGGGAAATCTAGAAAACAATTGTTCTCAAATTTGCATCAAATTCACTAGGATGGCCTGATTTTCAGATTCAGTAGGTCTGGGGGTGGCCCAAAATATGCATGTCTAACAAGTTCTCTGGTGATGCCAATACTGCTAGTCCAGGGACACACCTCAAAGGGAAAATGGATGGAGAAAGGTTCTAAAAGTTAAATGGGCTGGTGGGTGGTGGTTGTAGGGCTTCTCTGGAAGTCTCTAAGAGGGCATTAAGGATCTTTCGGTCTCTGAAGGGAGGAAGGACTATAAGGATAGAGTCCAAGGAAAAAACCTGAGAGAAAGGTCTCTGAGGGTTGAGGATCTCAAGGGGGAGAGGTATTTCTGTCAGAGGATCTTTAAAAGCAGCTATAAGGGCTCTCGGGGGGGGGGGTCTGAAGAATGCTGGGGAGTCTCTGAGGGGATAATGGGGTGACTATCTGAAGGAGATTCAAAGGGTATTTGAGAAAGACTTCTGAGGTGATTTCAGAGGAAAGAGAATGTGGGAGATAGGAGGGAGGTTGTAAAAGGGTCCTAAGAAAGGTTTCTTAGAGATGTCAGAGGGGGAAATCTGAGGTGGAGTTCTGAAGAAGTCTCAGGTAGCACTGGGGGGTAGATTGTTGAAGTAGAGCAGTTTTGATGAAAATTCTCTAAAGGATGCCTGGGGGGGGGGGGTTCTCCTGAAAAAGGTCTTGGATGTACTGAAGTGGGATTACAGAAGGATCTTTTAAGAAAATTCTGCAGAGAAATCTCAGAAGTCTCCAAAAGTATGTATGAGGAAGGTGAGTCTTCTGAGGGGGATCTGGGAATGTCAGAGTGGAAGGTTCTTCTGAGGGAATTCGGAGCTTCTAAGCTCCGAAAGTTGTTTTGAGGAGAGGTGTGTATGTGTGTGAGGTCTCCTAAGGAGGGGTCTAAAGGATTTGGGAGATCTAGGAGGGAGAGTTCAGAGAGGGAGATCTTTAAGAAAAGTCTCTTAGTAAGGCAAGGTGTTTTTCTGAGTGAAGATTCAAGGATTCTGGGGGTATCAGGAGGGTCTCTGGGAGAGATCTGAAGGATATACCCAGGAGGGATGTAGAGGGTTGCCAGGAGAGATTTCAGATGGCTTCTGGTCTTTGAAAAGATGTAAGGAGGTCCTGAAAAACTCTGGATTCCACAGGGATCATGAGGAAGCTTTTAGGGTGGTCTTTCAGTGGTTTTGAGTAGGGCCTTCAAGAAGCTTATCTAAAAGTAGATCTAAAAGGGGGAGGGAGGTTGAAGGTTTAATCTAGAGAAGAGCAAAGAAGGAACTATAGGGAAATGTGTGGAATACCTGAAGTAATTTTTGGAGTAAGTGGTAGGTTACTGGAATATGTGAAAGGGGTTTTGGAAGAAGCTTTTAAAACATAGAAGAGTTTTCTGGAGATTTCGAGGAGTCTCTGAAAGAAATTTCTGGGCTTAAGGGAGGCTTGGAGAAGACCACCGGTGTACATGAGGGGATATCTAGGGCATTTCAGGATGGTGAGATTTGGAAGACATGAAGAAGTCTTTGGGAGAAGATTTCAAGATCCGTGGAAGGGTCTAAAGGGATGACTTCTGGGATATATAAAGTAGGAGATGGTGATGGAGGGGTGGGGTCCTCCAGGCGTGTTTTGGGCATCTGGTGGCATTTCAGAGTCTCTGAGGAGTTTTTGGGGATATGCATAGGAGAGCTTCAGGGAAGATTTCCAGAATACCTCAGGGGTGTTCTGAAGGATTCTCGTTTTTTGGGGGGTGCTCTGAGACTTTGAGAACATAAGAGAAAAATCTCCAAGCAGATGACTGGAACAGGAGTATGAGCGAGAAAAATTCTTGGTATAGGTGTTGGGGAACTCTTAGGAGATTTCAGAGGGTTTGTGAGGGAGATCATTGTGATATACGAAGCAGATCTCTGGGGAGGTATTTGGAATGTACAGGGGCTTTGGAGGGGATTTCAGGGAGTCTGTGAACATTTTTAGGATTTGAGAGGGTGGAGCCTGGAGAAGATTTCTAAAATACATTGCTTGACTATATGAGGATTGATCGTTGGGAATATTTTTGAATATAGGTGGAGATAGGAAGCTTGGGGGTGGTGGCCTTTGAAGAAAAATTCTGAGACACATGAAGATCTCTGGTAAAGATTGTTAAAATATAAGGGGTAGTGTCTCTGAGGTAAATCTGGGGAATCTGTGGGAATGTCCTCCAAGGAGGTGTCTGAAGTAGATCGGTGGGGGGCCATGAGAAAGGTCCCCCTCGCTGGGCCCCTCAGCGATCTGGAGAGTCTGAGAAGGATTTGGGAGGGAAGCTTCTAAAGGGCTTGTGGGTGAAATTCGGGGGAACGAGTGCGGGGATTCTCTCAAGATGCCCGGGACCCCCAAGGCCCGCGCTCGCGCCTGCCGCCGCCCGCGGCTCGGGGTCCCTGAGGGGGCGGGGCCGCCCGCGCGGCCTGGGTCGTCCTGAGGTGATCCCCGCGCGCCCCGACCCTCCACCTCCCAGTGTCTGCCTGGCCCTGCCCGAGACTCACCGCCTCAGCCTCCGCTGCCGCCGCCGCCACTCGGGCCTCCTCAGGCCACCGCCACCGCCTTCGCCCCCTCTCTGGCCCGCGAGCTCCCCTCCCTCCTCCCTCACCGACCACCGCCGCCGCCACCACTGCCGTCGCGCTGCGTCACCGCGCCGTGCGTCACCACCCCTGGCCCCGCCCCGACGGATCCGCAGCGAACCAGCATTAGTCGACGCCAAGATGACGAACGGCGCACCAGCCCAACGAGCAACGAGGGAAACCCGAAGGACGAGAGGTGTGCCGGGCGAAAGGCGGGGTCTTATAAAAGATTGGAGCGACGGGCGTTGGAAGATGCCTAAGAAGCCCGCCCCCTTCTCAGTGGGATTGGTCGAACGGGGGGATGATGGACAGTTGTCCAGGTTGTGAGCAATCGGAGCCGCCAGGCGAGGAAGGGGAGGAGCGCGCGCAGTGTTACCAAGGGCAACCGGCCTGGCGGGGGCCCAGTGTTGGGCCTCCTGCCCCGCAGGGGGCAGTCTCGTGCTTGTCTTCTTCAGCCGCCACGAAAAAAGTCACAATTCCTTATTTCGGCGTGCAAGGCCTCCTCTCCATGGCCCCTCTTCGATGCCCCACTTGAGGCTTTTACCCACCTGTGCCCCTGACCCTCCGGGTTCAGTTTGGACTCAGGATTCTGAAGTCTCAGCCTGCTAGCGCTTCATGTCTCAAATAGGAATATTAATATCCCTCTCGTCTTTAGGCTTGAAGGAGGTAAAGTGCATGTAAAGCAATCAGCACAAAAGACACTATCAGTAAGTGGCAGTTGTTGCTTGTATTATTGTGGTCCTCCATTCATTCAAGAAATTTTCCTGGATCAGGGGGAACTAATCAGTCCTGGGACCCACACTCAGAAGGCTCTTGTGAAAGGAACTGAAAGAAACGCAGACACATTGGAGCGTCAGAGTTCAAGGCAGGAACTGTTGGGAAATGAACAGAAGCTAGATGTTTAACCACTTGAGGGAGTTTGGATTTGTCCTGAGGGCACTAGGGAGCCACGGAAAGGTTCAAACCAGGGAGAGTCATGGCGAGTTGGGGCTTTTTGAAAGATGCCTCAGGTGGGAGCGAGACTAGTGGCTGGGAGTCTAGAGAAGAGGCTGGGGCAAGGACCAGAGGGAGATCAGGGGTTACATCAGGATGGGATTGTGGGCAGGGAAGAAGGGATGGGTGGGCAGGATGTCCAAGAGGCCAAGTGAGCAGACCCTGCAGGCTGGTTGGCCAATGAGGAGGAGAGATGCAACAACTTTCAGACCATATAGAGTGGTTGTGTTCAGTTGCGGCTGATTGATTCAATAATATATCTCAAGTACCTAATATGTGACAGACACTGGTCCAGGTGCTTAAAATACAGTGATGAACAAGGCAGATAAAAATGCCTGCCTTAGGTTGTGGTGGCTTCTTGGCCAAAGCTAGCTACCCAGAGGGAGTGAGTAGCTGGACCTGCAGGCTCGGGACTATGGTTGCAGGGGACATCAAGCTCAATTGGCATAACATACTACACAAAAACATTGTTCTATATCCTACTTTGGTGAGTAGAGACTGGGGTCTTAAAAGATTGCAAGTGGCCATCTAGATGTAACGATGGGTCTCACCTTGTCCAGAGCAAAGAAAAATGAAGAAAACCAAAGATACCTGGAAACAATGAGCCCAAGGGATTGGTAGACCATGCAATCCTCAGCCTATATGACCATGACAGAACAGAAGGGCAGTATTTGCACAGGGAGATAGCTCAGGGGGCAGGCATGCAGAGGAAAGAAGGACACAGGAAAGAAGTAACTACAGGGAGGAAGTGGAAGAGAGCTGTTACACTATGGGGAACTGCAAACAATGTCATGAAACAAACTGTGTCAGAACTGCTGTATGGAAAATGAATTTGCTCTGTAAACTTTTACCCAAACCACAATTAAAAAAAAAAAAAAAAGCCTGCTTTTGTGAATCTTGCATACTAGTTGGGGACACAAACAATAAATAAGTCTACAGGGACAATGCAATTTGGCGTTAAGCACTCTGGAAAAAAAATAAAGCAAGATAAGGAGATGGAGTTACGGGGTGAGCACTAGTTTAGATGGGGAAAGGCCTCTTCGATCAGGTAAGATGTGAGTAGAAATCTTAAGGAATGAAGGAGTAAGGAAGAGGATATTAGAGCAAGAAAGAAGGAATCAGAAAGAAGCTAGCATGGCTGGAGTGCACAGAGATGTAACGGAAGACAAGGTCTGAGAGGTGATGGGGGAGGTGATGACAGACTATTTATAGCTTTAAAGGCTATTACAAGGCCTTTGGCTTTTCCTTGACTGACATAGAAGCCACAGGAGGGTTTTGAGCAGGGGAGGGACATCATCTGACTTCGGTTTTATTAGGATCCCTCTGGCAGGAGCTCTGGTGGTGTAGTGGTTAAGGCATTTGGCTATGTTCCGGTTACCTAGTGCCGCTCTGACAGGAAATATACCACAAAATGGGATGGCCTTAACAAACAGGAGTTTATTCTCTTACAATTTGGAGACTTTAAGTCCAAGTTCAAAGTGCCAGGCTCTAGGGGCTGGGTAAGCCCCTCAACCTTGGGGTCCAGCTCTGCCTCCTGCTCTTGCCCCTCTGGAGCTAGAGGCGTTTCTTCACTCAGACAGCTGCTGGGTGCTAAGGCTGAGAAGCCCAAGGCTGACAAGTAAAAAGGCACAGTCCCCATGTTACCAAACCACACGGCAGGCCATTAATTCAAGTTCATTGCAAGTCCCAAGGTCGGTAGAGCGTGGCAGGCTGCTGAACAACTACATGGCTACATGCAGGGTCGAAGCATGCCATATGCTAGAGACCGTTCCCAAAGCTGCTGCTTACATACGGGAAGCAGGCCACATACCCAAAGGCAGCTATTCAGCTGCTCACAGTAGATTCCACCATGGAGTTGATTACCAGTCTCATCATGGGGAATACTACATCCAGCTGCCCAGCCACTCAACCAGGCCCGGCCAAGTTGACACACAAATGTAACCACCACAGGCTGTTAACCAAATAAATAATAAAAGGTCGGTGGTTCAAGCCCACCAGCTGGGTTCCATCTCCATGGAAGAAAGATGAGGCACTCTGCTTCCATAAAGATTTATAGCCTTGGAAACTTGGAAACCCAATGGGGGTGCTATAAGTTGGAATGTCCTCTATGCCAATGAGTTTGGAGTGGTTTTCAGAATAGGCTGGGAGGGGAGGGGAGAGGCAGGCAAGCAGCGAGGAGGGTGGTGCAACAGTTCAGGCAGGAGATGAAGGTGGGCAGGACCAGGGTGGGGAGTGTGCAGGGGTCAGAAGTGGGTGGGTTCTGGCTATTCTTTGAAGTTCAGCTCGAACACGTTCTGATGAATGTTATGAATGAATGTTATGACAGGAAAGAGAAGGGCTAAGAGTGACTGTATGACATGCAGTGAAGATGCTGAGTTGGCAGTTGGATGTCAGAGTCTGGAGTTCAGGGAGAGGTCCAGGCTGGAGGAACCGTTTGGGCATCCTCATTCAAAGCCAAGAGACCGGATAAGATGAGGAAGAGAGTTAGATGGCAAAGAATGGGAGAGCAAGGCTTGAGCCCTGGGGATATTCCGACATCCAAAGGAGGAATCAGTGAGAGAGACTGAGAAAGAACCACCAGACGAGGAGGAACACCAGGCAAGCATGGGGCCCCGAGTGCCGGGGAAGACAGCGTTGCCATAAGGAGGGAGTGGTTGCATCAGATGTGGCTTAGATGCCAAGTCAGATGAGGACTGAGAATTGACCATTAGACCCAGCATTCTGGAGGTTGCTAGTAGCATTTCAGTGGCGGAGGGAGGGAGTGAAAGTCTGGTTGGAGGACTTAAATAAAACCTGGGAGGAGAAACTGGAGGCAGCAACTGTATCTGGAGAAATTTGGCTGAAAAGGGAAGGAAGGAGTGGGGCAATAGTTGAGTGGGAGATAGGATTTTGCCTAAGATGGGAGAAATTACACTGTATGTAGGTTGAGGGGAAAGATCCAATAGAGATGGGGCAATTGATGGAGCAGGAGAGGGTGCGAAGAGGTGCCCCGATGCCCGTGGGTAAGTGCGAGGGGAGGAATTCAGGGCAGGGATGGAGGGAAGGGCATGAAGGGATGGAGAAAAGTCAGCATAGCCAGCTAGAAACACAGAGCTGAGACCCAGTGAGAACTCTCTGTCCTGGGCCTCATTTCTTAGTGAAATGCACGTGGTTATTTACACATTACTTCCCCTTTATTTTGCCTTCATATGGCAGCTAGGACATTACATTGATTTCTTGGAATTTATGTGTGTAAATAGGCTATATTCTCCAGGAATTTCATTTCAGGATGGGGAAAGAACATTTACTAAGGGTACAAAATATTCCTACCTGGAACACCACTGGGGGGGAGCTCATTGGCCACTGCAAGGCCCATGAGGTTGAATAAAACTGCAGGAAAACAATCTCTCCCACAGGCAGGCAGTGGGGAGTCTCCTCTCTGGTCCCCATTTTCCCCATATATCAACATAATGAGTGGCAGTCTGACTTGCCCCAGTCTCTAAGCTCCCTTTTTCAGCTCTCAGCTGTTGCTGTCCAGTTGGTTTTGACTCATGGAGACCCCGTGTGTCACAGAGTAGAAGTGTTCCCTAGGGTTTTCCCGGCTGTAATCAATCTTTACGGAAACAGATCCCTAGATCTTTCTTCCGTGGTGCCACTGGGTGGATTTGAACCACCACCTAGCAGTTAGGAGGCTACCCAAAGGTTTGTAGTTGTGTGTGAACCATTCGCGCCACCCAGGAATCCTGGTTGGAGGTGCAAACCCACGTGAGGCACCTTGGAAGAAAGACCTGGTGGTTTGCTTCCAAAAGGTCACAACCTTGAAAACCCTGTGGAGCAATTCTACTCCGTGACACGTGGGGTCACCATGAGTCAGAATCGACTCATCAGTAACTAACAAGAATAACAACAGATGCAAATATTCCAAATGGGAGTAAATCCAGGAAGCCCCCCTGGAGGAAGAGAAGAAGAAAAGAGCTCATTATTAATATCTACTATTTATTGAGAAAGGAGTTCTAGTGGTGCTTTCGCCGCTACTAACCAAAAGGTCAGTGGTTTGAACCCACCAGCTGCTCCATGGGAGAAAGATGAAGTAGTCTGATTCCATAAAGATTTTCAGCCTTGGAAACCCTACAGGGCAGTTCCACTCTGTCCTAAAGAGTTGTTTTGAGTCAGAATCAACTCGATGGCAGTGGGTGGGTATTTATTAGGAGCAGGATCCCTGGTGGTGAAGTGGCTGCTAACGAAAAGGTCAGGGGTTCAAACCCACTAGGTGCTCGGTGGGAGAAAGATGCAACAGTCTGCTTCTGTAAAGATTTATAGCCTTGAAAACCCTATGGGGCAGCTCGACTCTGTCTTTTAGGGTTGCTGAATATGAATTTGACTCAACAGCAGTGAGTTTGATTTGGTTTTATTTATTGGGAAGGAAGCTTGGTGGGCTGTTAACCAGCTGGCTACCAAGAGAAGGGCTGGCAATCCAGTGCATTGAGGAGCTCTGACAGAGATGCTTGGAGACCTGCTCCAGTAAAGATTGTCGTTGTTGGGTGCCATCAGCTGGCTCTGACTAATAGTGATGCTCTGTACAAGAGAACCAAACACTGCCCAGCTCTGCTATCCTCATAGTTGTTACTGTGCTTGACCCTGTAATGGTTATAGCCCAGAAAACCTGGGGGCAACTCTGTCATATAGGGTCACTCCGAGTCAGCATCAACTCCACGACAACAACGTATCAGGAGTCCTTGGACTGTGTAAATGGTTAACATGCTCATCTGCTAACCAAAAGGTTGCAGGTTCAAGCCCACCAGAGGCAACTTGGAAGAAAGCCTTCTGAAAAACCACCCATTGAAAACCCTGAGGAGCTTAGTTCTGCTCTGATACACACGAGGTCGCCATGAGTCAGAATCAACCTGATGGCATTGGTTACTGTTCAGTGAGGGCACCAGGCCAGGAGATGTGTGACACATATCCTCACAATAGTCTAGAATCAGAGAGGTGAAGTTACTTAGCCAGGGTCACACAGCAAGCAGCATTTGAACCCTGGGCTCAGTGATTGCAAAGCCTGGGAGGTCCTGCCAGACAAGGGGAAGGAAGGAGGGGAGGAGCCCTCTGTAACAGTTGTCCCAGAATGGGTAAACAGGATGTGGTGTTGGATGAAACCTTCCTCCTTCCCCTATACCCCGCCTTCCCACCCCAGCCCTAGTCCTCACCCCTAGAAGACAGCAGAACTGAGAAAAGAAGAGCCCTTTGGACAGAAAAGCCATGGTCAGAGGGCCAGGGGTCATATGGGAAGGACTGGGAGTGGGGCTGGGGGGTGTCCCTGGGTGAAGCTGGGTTGTGGGATTGGACGTTGGGGGCTGGCAAGGGGGCTCAACAGTGCAAAGGGACCGGCTGGGGAAAGAGAGATTGTGGTTCCAGGTTTACCCAGGCAAGCAGACCCCTGGGTCTCCTGATGGTCACCCAAGGGTACCTGCCCAGGGAGGGAGGGGGGGCTGAGATCCAGCCTCCATGCTGCTCCTCATGCTGTGTGCCCTGGCAAAGGGTAGCATCTGCTCTGAGGAAAGGGACCTTGCTCCTAATTAGCATGAAGGCATCATATGGGCTAGCATATGTGGATGGAGAAACTGAGGCTCGGGGGAGGGGGCAACGACTGAAGCCAGCTCAGTTCTTACTGGGCTCCTCTGACAGTCTGACTCCCTGGTGGTGTGTGAGGTGGACCCGGAGCTGAAGGAGAGGCTGAGGAAATTCCGCTTTCGAAAGGAGACGGACAATGCAGCCATAATAAGTGAGTGACCTGTTCTCCTGCTGAAGGGGGTGAGGGGGTGGGGACGAGCAGGGACGGCTGGCCAAGCCTAACCCTCGTGTGTCATCCCTCCCCAGTGAAGGTGGACAAGGACCGGCAGATGGTTGTGTTGGAGGAAGAATTCCAGGTGAATGGGGCCCCCAAGAGGTCTAGGCACTGGGAGATCTGAGGGGCTGGAACGGATGCTAAGAGCCTGGCATCTGGGGCCAGAAAGACCTGAAGTCCACCTCACCTGTGACCCTAGCAGAGATTCTGGGGATTCTCTGATTCAATCTTTTGAATGGGTGTAGAGCAAGGACTGGCATATAGTAGATGCTCAGTAAAGTGATGATGATGATCATCATCATAATAATTGATAGGCACATTAAAAAACAAAACAGAATGCACTGCCATTAAGTCAATTCTGACTCATAGCGACCTCCATTGGGTTTTTGGGGCTATAAATCTTTACAGAAGTAGATAGCCCCCTCTTCCTCCTGCTGAGTGGCTGGTGGCTTTGAACTGCTGACCTTTTGGTTAGCAGCCAAATGCCTTATCCCCTACGCCACCAGAGCTCCTTGATTGGCACTTAGATGAGTAGAATTCCACATAAGTTAACAAAAGCTATTGGAAATCCTTTATCAAAGGGTGGATCTGACCATCTCTTAGTTGCAATATCTTTGTCAGTGACATGGGGATGATAATAAGGAGCTCTGGTAGTGTAGTGCCCAAGGCACCTGACTGCTAACCAGAAGGCTGGTGGTTCAAACCCACCAGCCACTCCTCGGAAGGAAGGTTGGGCAATCCTACTTCCATAGTGATACTGCCTCGGAAACCCATGGAGGGGTCGACGGCAAATAACAACAGCAACAACAACAGTGAAATGATGACAGTTTGAACCCAGATTCATATCAGAATTCTGCTGGTCACTGGGCAACATTCATGCAGCCCTTCAACACCTCTGGTCCTCAGTTTGCTCATTGGCAAAGTGGGGAGAATAACAGGCCCTACCTCCCCAGAGTCATGAGAAAGTTCAATGAGTCAGCCCATGTGCATGTCTTAGAACAACTCCTTAAAAACCAAATTCACTGCCATCAAGTTGATTCCGATGCCTAGCAACCCCCTTTGGGTTTCCAAGGTGGTACATCTTTACAGAAGTACATTGCCCAGTCTTCCTTCCATAGAGTGGCTGGTAGATTTGAACTGCCAGCCTTCTGGTTAGCAGTCAAATGCCTTAGGCACTACGCTACCAGAGCTCCTTAGAACAATGCCTTGGTACACAGTGAATGCTCACTTAATGGCAGCTGTTACTTTTCTTTTCTCCTACTTTTTGCCTCAGAACATTTCCCCAGAGGAGCTGAAAATGGAGTTGCCAGAGAGACAGCCCAGGTGAGAGACTGCCCAGGCACTGGGGAGGGAGGAGGGAGGAGGGAGGAGGGAGGAGGGAAGAAGGGATCAGGCCATGGGAGAGGAGGGGTGAAGATGGGGTACAGGTGAGGGACTGTCTGGGCTCCAGACTGATTCATGGGCTTGGCATCTCTGTGCTCGAAGCCAGGACGTCAGCCCTGGGGTCTTTTTGTCTGCTTGCTAATATGTGATTGTGGATTTCTACACTGATATTCACATATGATACTGGCTTAGAGTTGGGCTATTGGTACTAACTTTGCCAGGCTTTGGTCTCAACAACACACTTGCTTCATTTTAAAAAAGAAAAAGGATGTTTTCCTTCTTCTTCAGTGTTCTGGAGTACTTTAGGGATGAATACAAAGGCATTGTTTGACTTTGAAACATTAGGTAGAATCTTCTGTGAAGCCACAGGAGCCTGGTGCCTTTTGTTGTTGGGGACTGCGTTCTTCTATGAAAACTGGTCTGTTTAGATTTTCCATCTTGACTGGGGTCAATTTTGGGTACCGTAGGATTTTGAAAGGAGCCCTGGATGCACAATGGTTAAGGACTCGGCTAACTAACTGTAAAGGTCCATGGTTCAAACCCTGTGCTTCTCTTTGGGAGAAAAGACTGGACAGTCTGCTCCTGTAAAGATGCCAGCCCAGGAGACCCTCTGGGGCGGTTCTACTCTGTCCTGTAGAAGGGCTGTGAGTCAATCAGATGGCAGTGGGTTTGGTTTGGGCTTTGCTTCTGTAAAGATTACAGTCCAGGAAGCCCTATGAGGCAGTTCTACTCTGTCATATGGGGCTGCTGTGAGTTGGAATCAACTCTATGGCTCACAGCAACAGCAACAACAGAATTTTGAGGAGGCCCTGGTGGTGTGAATGGTTAACGCCCTCAGCCGCTAACTGAAAGGTGAGAGGGTCGAGTCCATCCAGAGGTGCCTCAGAAGGCAGGCCAGGTGGTCACCAAATACCCCACGGAGTTCCAGTCTGGTACACATGGGGGCAGCATGGGGCAGCCGGTAACTGTTGGAGGACTGTGAGCTGCTGTCCCAGGCTCTCGGTAAACAGAGTCTGCCCGACAGTTACGCCCCACAGCCCATGTCCACCTTGCAAACATTTGCTCTAAGTTCTACAGGGAACCGGTTTATGCCAGCCCCGGAGCCCCCAGGGAGGGCTGCAGGAAATTTAGTCAAGTCTGCCTGGAAGGCCTAGAAACCCTTCTGAACCTCCAGGGCCAGGGCCAGTCTCCTAGACAGTGTCAAGTGCAGTAGCACAGAGCCTCACCCCTGGGCGGCCTTCTGGCTTGTGGGTTTATGCTCTGCTGTTGCCTTCTGGAATCTGAATCGTTTCCTCTTTGGATTTGGGTTTTGTAAGTTGAAGGCCTCAGCTGACATGAGGTCCCAGTCACCCAGTCCCCAACTCCCCACCCCACCCAGGGACCATGCCTGCCCTCCTGGGGGAGGCTGGGGTCTGGCTGGTATCCCCTGCACGATGGGCTGCAGGGCAGCCTCCCCTTCTCACCCCCTCCAACCCACGCTGGGAGGGTCTGCACTCACCCTGTGAATGTCCCCATGCCCTGGAGTGTTTGACATCAAATAGCAAATAAAAACCCACCCTGACAGGTCTAGAGGGACTGGATGAAAAGAAACAGGGTTTTTCCTGCGTTTTGGACAAGGGGCCCCCTTTTTCACTTTGCACTGGGCCCAGCGAAGGAGCGTGCCTCACAGCCTGGGACACAGAGTGCTGGGCAGGACTGCATAGAGGTTGAGCGCTTACACCTGGTGCAGCGTTTCCTAGGCTCAATCTTTCCTCTACCCAGAGAGGCTTGCTTGGTGAGTGACTTCTGTTCTCCGGGCCTCAGTTTTCCCATCTGTAGGCCTACTTCACAGGGTTGTTGGAAGAGGCAAGTATGTACTTGCTATGGCTACCTTTAAGAAGTTCTGGTGGTACAGTGGTTAAGGCATTTGGCTGCTAACTAGAAGGTTGCTGGTTCAAGCCCACTGGCAGTTCTGCAGAAGACTGGGCAGTCTGCTTCTGTAGAAGTTTACAGCCTTGGGGAAACCCAATGGGTTCTAGGCCTTCCAGGCAGACTTGACTAAATTTGCGGCAGGTTCTACACCCAAGGAGGCCCTCCCTGGGGGCTCCCAGGCTGGCATAAACCAGTTCTTTGTAGAACTTAGAGCAAATGTTTGATGAGATGGCAGTAGGCTTTGTTTTGGTTACCTAGTACCACTCTGACAGGAGTATACCACAAATAGGATGGCCTTATCAACCAGGAATTTATTCTTACAGTTCAAGAGGCTAGAAGTCTGAGTTCAAAGTGCCAGGCCCTAGGGTCTGGGTGAAAGCTCCTCCACCTTGGGATCCAGCTCTGCCTCTTGCTCCCGGCCCACTGAAGCTGGAGGCATCTCTTCACTCAAGCAGCTACTGGCTGCTGAGCCCGACAAGCTCAAGGTGGACAAATAAAAAGGCACAGTCCTGATGTTATCAAACCACACGGCATGCCATTAATTCAAGCCCATTTTAAGTCCCAAGGTCAGCAGAACATGGCAGGCTGCTGAACAACAACACAGCTACATGCAGGGTCCAAGCGTGCCCTAAGCTAGAGACCATTCCCAAGGCTGCTGCTTATATACGGGAAGCAGACCACATACCCAAAGGCAGCTACTCAGCTGCTTGGGGTAGGTCCCACCATGGAGTTGACTGCCAGTCTTATCATGGGGAATGACTACCACCAGCTGCCCAGCCACTCAACCAGGCCCAGCCAAGCTGACACACAAACATAACCACCACAGGCTTTTTCTTTTTTGAATGATTACTTGTTTCATCATTTGTTGTGTTTAAGGCCAGTACCCTGGGTTCTCAGGCTAGGTGAAGATTTCCAGGCTGCGTCTGGGGTAATGGGTGTTGGGCCTGGGCTCCAGGCCAAAGTTCTGAATTTGAATTCTCTTTCACTCGTGTAGATTCGTGGTCTACAGCTACAAGTATGTGCACGAGGACGGCCGACTGTCCTACCCTTTGTGTTTCATCTTCTCCAGCCCTGTGGGTGAGCCGCTCCTCCATCCCTCCTGAGGGCCTTAGGCTCTGGTGCGTGAGTGTATGTATGTGAGTGTGTGGGGGTGACTGTGTGTGTGTGTATGACTATACATGAGTGTGTGGATGTGTGTGCGAAAGGGTGTGCATATATGAGAATGTGTGACTGGGTCAGAGAGTGTGTGTGTGAGAATGTGTGCAGGTGCCTGTGTGTGTGGGCACCTATGTTAGAGTGTGTGTGGCTGTATGTGTGTGAATATGTATAAGCACCTGTGTCACAGTGTGTGTGCCTGTATGTAGTGTGGCATGTGTAGTGTGTGTGAGTGTATCAGAGTGTGTGAGTGTATCAGAGTGTGTGTGAGTGTGGAATATGGGGTGTGTGTATTTGTGTGAACGTGCTCTGTGTGTGAGTGTTGGAAGGGCAGTGCTGTGGGGTGAGGGCTCAGATTCATCACAGAGCCCACCCATCCCTCTCAGTCCTGAGGCCTAAGCCAAGGCACTCTCCCTTTTATCTAGAAATCCAACTCTGGCCCCCAAATTGTCTCCAGGGACCCTCGGAATCACTTCGAGGCCCCCAAACAAACCTAGGAACTCTGGTAGAGCCTCCAGGCACCTCCATAGAACGACTCTTAGAAAACCCCAAGGTCTGCAGTACCCTGTGGAGTCCGAGAGAACACTCCGGGGACCCCACTGACGCGCCCTCCTCTTTTGCCTCACAGGCTGCAAGCCCGAACAACAAATGATGTATGCGGGCAGTAAAAACAGGCTGGTGCAGACGGCAGAACTCACAAAGGTCCGGAGTCCAAGGGAGAAGGGGGCTGGGCTCCGGAACCTGGGAGGAGGGGGCTTGAGCCGTCACCGTCTGGGTTCCTGAGTCCATAATGACGTTGAGCTCTCTCCCTACCCAGGTGTTTGAAATCCGGACCACCGACGACCTCACCGAAACCTGGCTAAAAGAGAAGTTGTCTTTCTTTCGTTGACCTATAGGCCGGGGACCTGAATTCCTGATATCTGAGTCCTCAAGAGAATTGGGGACATACATCTCTGCACGCGTAATAGCCTAAAGAAATTAAAGACGCAAGAACTCAGAGATGCTCGGTTCGGCCGTTTCTCTCTGTGGGCGCGAGCCGGCACGACCTGCAGTGCCAGCCTCAGGCCAGCAGAGGGCGAGCAGACCAAATGGAACTGCGAGTTGAGTCCCAACTCGAGGAGGAAAGCGCACACCTGCCCCTCGGAAAGGGGAAGGGGGCACGTGTAGAGTTTCCTAGGGGAATGGAGGAGGTCTGGGACTCCTGGAGAGATTGGAGGAGTATCTGATTCCACGGACAGGTCATTCCCAAGGGTACAAGGACCCTGCTCAAAGCAGGCAGAGACCCTGTTCCCCTTCCTCTCCCCTCCCCTCCCCAGCTGGGGCCAGCAGGCATTAGCTCGCACTGGATGCGGCTGTTTTCAGCTGAGCCCCTAGGCGGGAAGACTTTAAAAGGAGGAAAGTTGTTGAAGGCTCAACCATCATTGCTTCAGGGGCTCGGCAGGGTGGGGGTGGGCGACTTGTGAGGTCGGCTAGGCCTGTGGGCCCAGGGCTGGGAAAGGAGAAGAGGATCTAACATCGTCAGTGGACCCCTGGAGAGCTAGGAGGTTGAGGAGACAGGCCAAGGATACCCCAATACCCCAGCTGGACCCCCTCTGGAGACTCTTCTTTCCTTTCTCTTGGCATCTCTGGTTACCTGACTCAGGCTTTTTGTCTCTGTGTCTCTAAGCGACATTTATTGGGTGCCCACAGTGTACCAGGCTCGGAGAATTCCAATATGGCCAGGTGGTGACAGAGATGAATGACACTATCTCTCTCTCTTCCTTTCTCTGAGTCTCCTTCCTGTCTGTGATTTTTCCCTTCTCTGTCCCCAGATTCAGGGCCCTGGGAACTCCCCCCCCCCCTTTCCAGGTTCCCTGTAGAGAGGTGGCTGTTGCCATGGTAACAATGACACAGTGACCTTGGGCCTGGACTGCCCCTCCCCTAGCCCTGTCTTCCCTGGGGAAGGGCCTACAAGCCCAGCTCCAACCCCACCTACTCCCTTCTAGCCATAAGATACCTTCCCCTCACTTCCTTACCCTGCCTCATCCCTTGTTTCCTTGTCCCCAATGGAGAAGCCAAGCCCTCTGCATGAGGGATTCAAGATGGTTACTCTCCATTGAGTTGTAGAGAAAGTTCCCTTCTGTCCCCAATTTTCTGGGGAAGTTAAGCTCCTCCCCTATTTCACTCCAGGCATAGCCCTTCCCACTCCAATCTCTCTGACAGAGATCTCTCTCCCTCTCTCTTCTGATTACATCCCCCGTCCCTGATAGCTGGAGATGGAAGAGGAGGAGGGCTGAGGCCAGAAGGAAGGGGTCATTCAATTAATAGGTCAAGGAACTCCTGGCCTAAGGAGGTCAGAAAAGCAGAGAGGTTTGTCCAAGGTCATGCATGCACTTACATAATCACATGAAGACTAATCGCTAGCTCTCCCATCGCGGGCTTCCTAGGTGCCAAGTACAGCTAGAAGTACTTTACAAGGACACTAACTCATTCAATCCTTGCAATAACCCATGAAGAGAGTACTACTGGTATCTCCATTTTACAGATGAGGAAATTGAGGCACTCAAGTAAAAAATACTTGCCTGAGATTTCATGGCTAGTAGTCTGTGTAATTAGAACTCAAAACCAGGGCTTTCTAGTGGCCAATGGCTACACCCTCTCTTAGGAAGGGATCAGTCTCCTCTGTGCGGTCCCTTTCCTACCCAAGTTGAACTCTATCTGCAGCCAGGCTCATTGTTGCCGACAATCCAGTCAGAGAAAGGCATGTTCAAGGACTTGACCAATCAGAAGCAAGGAATAGGATAGGGCCATCCAATGCAGAGTGTGTATGGCTACGGGGATAGTGGAAGGACAAATAAGAAAGACCAGACCACAGCATACGATCCAATGAAGAGTCAGTATAATGGGGCGTGGCCTTGGCTGGGTGGTGGTGACCCAGAGAGAGTACAAGTTGAGGGCCACCTCCCATCTTCCCAGCAACTGCCCCTTTATAACCAAGTTCTAGGCTTTCCCTGGGGTACCTCTTCCTCCTGACTTTGAAAGGAACCCTGCTGGCATAGTGGTTAAGAGGTTGGCTGCTAACAGAAGGGTCAGTGGTTAGAACCAAGCAGCAGCTCCAAGGGAGAAAAATGTAGCAGCCTGCTTCCCTAAAGGTGGTGGTGTTGGGTACCCTTGAGCCTGTTCTGACTCATAGAGCTCTTATGTACAGTAAAAGGAAACATTGCCTGGTCCTACACGATACTCACAACCATTGCATCGTTGCAGCCATTTTGTTAATTCCGTTGAGGGTCTTCCTCTTTTTCGATGACCCTTTATCAACCATGATGTCCTTCTGTTTGGAAACTCTATGGGGGTAGTTCTATGCTGTGTTATTTCTCTGCCTCAGACAGAAGAATTGATGCCTTTAAATTGTGATGTTGGTGGAGAATATTGACTGTCCCATGGACTGCCAGGAAAACTAACCAATCTGTCTTGGATGAAGTACAGCCAGAATGTTCCTTCAAAGCGAGGATGGCTTCCTCTCACATCCTTTGGTCATGTTTATGAGGATGGACCAGAGAAGGGCCTCATGCTTCCTGGAGAAGGGAATCATGCTTGTATGTAGAGGGTCAGCAAAAAAAAAGGAAGACCCTCAATGAGAGGGATTGACACTGTGGCTGCAGCGATGTGCTCAACCATCGCAATGACTGTGAGGATTGTGCAGGGCCAGGCAGTGTTTTGTTCTGTTGTCCATGGGGTCCCCATGAGTGAGGACCAGCTCAACGGCCTAACAATGATACAAAACAGAATCAATTCAGGGATCATCCGCACGGTAACAGGTAACCTTGAAAGTGGGCAGGGTTTACTTTGGAGAAACTAACGACTGGACTTTAGGTCATAGCTGAGTGGGCCAGACCCCATGGCATGAGGGGCCATGCATAAACTGCTGAAATAAGCTTTTGCAGTGGAGCCTAAGTGGAGGGGTGGGGCCTAAGTTGAAGAAGGCTGAGTAGTATTTTGGGATGGTGTTTAAGGTGAAGGGGAGGGGTGGAGAGGTGGGGCTGGACCATAAACATGGGACCTAGTCTCGAGGGGCATTGCTTAGGTCAAATAAATCCAAAACCACCAAATCCACTGCCATGAGATAAATTCCGACTCATAGTGCCCCTACAGTACAGGAGTCAAACTGCCCCATAGGGTTGCAGGGCTGTAAATCTTTAGGAAAGCAGATTGCCACATCTTTCTATGTTAGAAGCTCTAGGGTCAGGAAAATAATGACCTTATATTCTTCCCCCTGTTGTTATTTTTCAGGCCAACTCCCACCCCTCTGACTTTATGGGCATATATTCCTTCTCTTCCAGCCACCCCAGGTTGAGGGGTTGTTTTATTACTGACTGTGGCCCCTGCAGTGAGGTCTGGAGTAGGCTTTTTTCCCTAGCCCTCTCCCAAGAACTATTCAAGAACACACAGGGGGCAAATTATGATAACTTCTTAGGCACAGTCAACTACTCTGATGGGGCTCATTGTTGAACCTATGGGCTCTGGACCATGGTCTCAGGGGACATCAAGTTCAATTGGCATAACATACTACACAAAACATTGCTTTATATCCTACTTTGGTGAGTATTGACTGGGGTTTTAAAAGCCTGCAAGTGACCATCTAGGTGCAACAATGGGTCTCTCCTCATCCAGAGCAAAGAAGAATGAAGAAAATCAAAGATTAATGGTAACAATTAGTCCAAAGGATTGGTAGATCATTCAGTCCTCAGTCTATATGACCACAAGACCAGAAGAACTAGATGGTGCCCAGCTACCACTGTCAACCACTCAGAGGGGGATGTAGGAGAGCTTGCATAGTGGGAGAACAATGTGGAACAAAACTCAAAATCATAAAAAAGACCAGGTTTACTGGGCTGATAGAGCCTGGTGAGACCCCTGAGACTGTGGTCCCTAGTTACCCTTTAGGTCCGGAACTCAACTCACTCCTGTGGCTTCCAGCCAAACAATAGACAGGCATATGGGGTGAACAATTACATCAAGTAGATACACTCTTTAGATCAATCATGGCGGAACAGAAGGGCAGTATTCTCACAGGGAGACAGCTCAGGGAGCAGGAACGCAGAGGAAAGGAGGACTCAGGGAAGAGGTAACCACAGGGAGGAAGTGGGAAGAGAGCTGTTGCATTGTGGGGATTGCAGTCAATGTCAAGAAACAAAATATGTATGAACTGCTGATGGAAAATGAATTTGCACTGTAAACTTTCACCCAAATTACAATAAAAATTTTAAAAAAATTAAAAAAAAAACAACCAAACTCACTGCCACTGAGTAGTTTCCCACTCATAGTGACCCCCACTGGGTTTCTGAGGGTGTAAACCTTTACAGAAGTAGATCACCCCATCTTCCTTCCACGGAGCAGCTGGTGGGTTTTGAACTGCTGACCTTCCAGTTAGTAATCAAGTGCCTTATCCCCCACGCCACCAGAGCTCCTGCTGGATGCCTAGGGTGTACTTATTGCTGTTTTGGACTCTGGAAGAAACTGGTGCCCGGGCCATCCCCTTAGGAGGTTTACATTTGAAAGATTAGGCAATGAACAAACAGGTAAACAAATAAGATGATTTCAGAGGATGGTAAGTGCTCTGAGGGGATGTGATAGAAATGGTGAGATATGTTGACGCTGTTTTGGGTTGTCTCTTAAGCATCTTTCTAAGGAGCCCTGGTGGCTCAGTGGTTAAAGTGCTTGGCTCCTAACCAAAAGGTAAGCAGTTTGAACCCACCAGCCACTCCAAGAAAGATGTGGCAGTCTGCTTCTGTAAAGATTAGAGCAACTCTACTCTGTCCTCTAGGGACGCTGTAAGTCGGAATCCACTACACCACTGTGGGTTTGGTTTTGGCTTTGCTTTGGTGAAGATTTACACCGTCGGAAACCGTATGGGGTCAGTTCTACTCTGTCCCTCTAGGGGCGCTGTGAGTCAGAATCTATTTGGTTTTTTGGGGGAGGTTCTTTAGTCTAATTCTAGAAGAGTCCTCTTGCTCCCTCCCTCCCAACCCCATTTATTATAAAAAATTTCAAATAGCAAACTGCAAATAAATTTATGGTGAACACTCAGATACCCAGCACCCAGATTCTGCTACTAACATTTGACTAGACCTGCTCTGGTGGTGTAGTGCCTAAGGCATTTGACTGCTAACCAGAAGGCTGGCGGTTCAAACCCACCAGCCACTCCTCAGAAGGAAGATTGGGCGATCTACTTCTGCAGAGATACTGCCTCGGCAACCCAAGGAGGGGTCATTATGAGTCGGATCCGACTGACAGTAGTGAGTTTTTTTTTTTTTTTTTTTGAGACCTGCTTTATCACATATCCATCCATCAATGTATCTTATTTTTCAAAAAAGGTATTTCAAGTAATTTGCATACATCAGGACACTTCCTTGGAGGACCTGCAGATTATAAATTGGGGACAGAAAGGAAAGGCCTCCCTGAGGGGATTCCCTTTAAGACCTGAATGGAAAGAAGGATCCAGCCAGAGAAGGGGAAGAAGAGGCTGGAATGAGCTGTGTATGTCGGAGGAATAGCAAAGCCATCCCCAAGGAGTCGGAAGCCGCTATCAAAGCTGGAAGACGCGAAGAACCAAGGGAGAGTGGTCAGAGGTGAGGTCAAGGGGCGGCAGGGGCCGACTTACCCTGTGAGTCAGGCTTCCTCTGCCTGGGTAGCCATCTCTTTGTAACTGGCCTTCTCACTTTGCCCCAGGCCTGCTCACGCTCTCTTCCTCCCTCCCCACCCCCACCCGACTCGGTCTTTCTGTGTGATCTCGGTCCAGGGACTTCCCTTCTCTCTGCCTCAGTTTTTCTTATCTGTAAGATGGGGATAATCATGGGGTCTCACATCAGGCTGTTGTGAAGATCCAGTGAAGTCCTTCCAACCATTTCTGGCACAAAGCAGTGCGGTGTGTGTGTTTGCTTTCATTGCTGTTGTTATTCCTCCCCCCACCTCCGTCGTCCCAACCCTAGATCTCTGTGCCCCAGCCGGAAGTACCCGGAACCGGAAGCGGAACCATGGCAGGCGGTGGGGATGGTCCCTGGGAGGTGGTGGTGACAGTGAGGTCTAAAGACTAGGGGGACTGTGAGTATACCCAGCAGCATCTAATGGTTGTGAGCCAGCTCAGAGTTCACTATGGGGAGCGTCTGCGGGAATGGATTTGATTCAGGAGCGGGCAGCCTTAGTGTGATGGGTGCTGACATTAGCTCAGGGAAAGGGTTTGGAGAGGATCTTTGATGCAAAAACCAAACCCAACCCACTGCCGTCTAGTTGATTCAGGCACACAGTGTTGTAGAGGACAGAGTAGAACTGCCCTACCGGGTTTCCAAAGCTGTCAGTCTTCATGGAAGCAAAGTCCAAACCAAACCCACTGCCATCCAGTCAATTCTGACTCACAGCGCCCCTAGAGGACAGAGTATAAGAGATACTCAGAGTATAAGAGACCTTTCGGGGCCCCTAGAAATTGGTTTAGGAGGTCTGGTAGCATAGTGCCTAAGGCACACTTGACTGCTAACCAGAAGGCTAGCGGTTCAAACCCACCAGCCACTCCTTGGAGAGGTTGGGCAATCTACTTCTGTAGTAATACTGCCTTTGAGACCCAAGGAAGGGCCCCTATGAGTTGGGTCCGACTCGATGGCACATAACAACAAAACAACAGAAGTTGGTTTGGAAGTTAGAGCATGGTCTGCAGGCCCTACTGGTGGACAAGGGTGGTTTCAGGTCCTTGAGGGTAAAAGAACATGGTGGAGTCTCCAAAGACTAGGGTACGGTTTGTGGTTCCAGAGGGCTATAGAACACGGTTTGGGCCCCATATTGGGTAAGGCATGGTCTGAGATACGGTCTGTGTCCTCCCTGGATGGTGAAGTTTGGTATGTTGTCCCTGGGGGTAGAGCATGATCTAGGGTCCCCCTAAATATTGGGGTATGGTTTAGAGTCCCTGATGGGGTGGCCTGGGTCTCCTTGGATGCTGAGATACAGTCTGGGGTTCCCTTGTATATTGTGACATGGCCCGGGGTCCCTGATGGGGTGTGGGACATAGTCTGGGGTCACCAAGGAGAGTAGGACATGGTTTGTGGTCCTGGGTGGCTGTAGAATACGACTTGGTTACTCAAAGTGGGTAAGGCACGGTCTGAGGTCCCCTTGGCTACTGGGACCTGGTCGTGGGGAGGTCTCCATCGGGGAATTTGGGGGTCCATGTCAGTCGGGGCGTGGTCTGGGGGGGGTCTCTGGGAGGCCGGCAGTGCTGGGGG
>NW_006922576.1:299168-318149 GCF_000298275.1 Orycteropus afer afer
GGCGCCGGCGTGTGCGGCGCCCTGCTTGTGTGGCCATCCGGGTGTGTGCTGGGTGTCGATCCGCGCTGTGTGTCCGGCCGTGCGTGTGTGTCCGCCCGAGCGGCTGCCCCTCCGGCTGCGTGTCTGGGGGGCTGTCGCACGCCCATCGGAGGGGCTGTGTGCAGGTGTGTGTGCGTGGGCTGTGTGCCCAGGTGTGAGCCCCCCCACCAGCGAGTGTGTGCGCGCGGCCAGCTGCGTTGGGTGTTTGTGTCCGGGCTGCATGTCCATCCATGGGTCTGTGTAACCGGTTGTTCCCGCTGGGGTGTCCGTTTGTGTGTGTGTCTGTCTGTCTCTCTGTCTACGGGTTGTATGTCTCCGAGGGTGTGTGTCTTTGCGTCCACGTCGGGTTCCCGGCCGGGGGCTGGGGCTCGTCGCGATGTGGCTCCAGGCCTCTGTGTAGGTTTGGGGGATGGGAGTTCGCCGCTCCCTCGGTCCATGTCAGCTGGGGGGGCCCTCGGCGGTCCTTGGGGGAGACGGCCATGTCTTCAGCTTCCCGATGGCTGGTGGGGGGGGATGGGCAGCCGGGAGGTGGACAGATGGAGGGATGAGAGGCCGAGGGATGGACAGATGGGCCCTGGGGGGGGTGCACACACAAGGCTCTTCCCTACCCACCCCACCCCTATATCCCTACCGGCCTTATCTCCGCAGATGGGGCCGGAGTTGCCGGCATCCAGATGGCCAGACTGGGGACCCTTGGGCTTCTTGCTGGTGGGAGAATGAGTTCCTTGGCTTGGAAGGTGCTCTAGGACCCTCAGAGTTGACTTGCTGAACCCTGACCTCTGGCCTGGCTTGGGTGGGGGTGGGAGTATGAGCTGGGAGGGCTGTCAGGATTTCTTTGGCCTGGGAAGTAGGTGGGGCCAGGTGCTTTGGGCTTGGGAGGGATGTGTGTCCATGACCATGTGTTGGTGTGAATCAGTGCCTGTGTGTTGATTATGCTGCTGTATGGTTCAATATCTTATGTGTAAATCCCCAGCAGAGGTCTGGGCTGTTGTGTGAGCCTGTGTTAGGAGTGAACATCTCAAAGTGTGTGTGCAAAGGTGGATCTTTTTTGTGCCTGTGTGCTTGTTCGAGTGTCTGTCAGCCTTGTGAATGTCTGTGTACTGTTGCATTTCTGTGTACAGGTGTGAGGCCATGTGTGTATCTGTTTGTGTAGGTATGCATCAGCTTTGCAATAGTGCATTGTGGGGAAGTTGTTTGACTGTGTTTGGGCATTTTGTGCACCTGCGTTGTGTATCTTTGTGCAAGTGTGTATATGTGATAGGCATGTGCCCTGTGTGTTGGTGTGACTATGCTAAAGAAAGGCAGTGTTGTACATGTGTGTTTGTGTGCAGGTGTGTCAACCTGGAGGGTTTGCATCTGTCTATGCTGTGAGCCCATTCACTTCAGGGTTGGTCTCTGGGGAGTGGGACTGTGTATGTTTAAAAATACATGTGCAGAGCAGTACACACATATAAGCCTGTGTCCATGCACAAGGCTAAACCCACTTCTGGGCCCAGTGAGGTTGCGGCCCATGTGGCAAGGCTGGGACATGGTGGGCTTCATTTTGGGGACTGTGAGGCCAGTGTGTTCACACCCCAGGCCAAGTACCCACGGAGGGGAGCACAGAATCCCAGCTGTGGAGACCTGGGTTGTGGGCTTCTGTGGGTGCCGGCATGTCCACACGTGCTGGGTGGGCACTGGTGTGATGACATGGATGGGCACCTCCGAGCCTTCTCCAGCAAGCCGTGCTGCTCAGGTCTTTGAACCTGGAGGACTGGGGGGCTGAACTCTTGGGCTCTAAATGAGGAAGGGCAAAGGGCTGGGTCCAGACTCCTGGGTCTGAGGAAGGAGGCAGTTGGAAGCTAGAATCCTGCATTTGAAGGAGGAAGAGTTGAGGGGACTGGATTCCTGGGACCTGAGGAAGGAAGCGAGTGGGAGCTGGACTCCTGGGTCTGAAGTGGGAGGTAGGGTCCTTGGGCTCCTGAGAACTCAGAGGACAGACAGACAGAGTTCTGGACTTCTGGGTTCGGGTGGGTGAATAGTCCTGAGGCCCAGAGCCCCTGGGTGTCCAGAGGCGATCCCCTGGGTCCCTGTGAGGCTGTGCAGAGCCTGCTGCAGGTAGGCTGAGTGAGGGACCACACCGGGGACTTCCTTTCTGAGCTGGCCTCCACGGCAGGACCTGATCCCCAGAGAAGAGCCTGAAGGGTGCTAACAGGGTCATTTTATTCCTTTGCAGGTATTGGCCCAGGCCCTGACTTCCTGAAGAGAGGTGAGTGGGGCCTCAGGCTGGGAGAACTGTGGGGTAATTGGCTTGTTCTGAGCAGGTTGGAAGCCTGGTCTAGCATGCCTTTTAGTTTGAGGTATGGTATGGCAGTGTCCTGAGGACCAGGTGTGCCTCAGACTGGGGGTGGTGCCAAGGTCAGGAGCATCATGGTTGGCTGAGGGCTCCTGGTGTAGATTCAGGGCGTAGATGGCTGAGAGGCCTTGGGGGCCAGTGGTGGGGTTTCCCGTGATCTCATGTTATCAGTAAAGGATTCAAGAGGGTGTCATGACATGAAATGACCCCTGCATGTGGAGAGCTGAATGGGCATGGTTTATCATTTTGTGCACGTATGTGCCTGTATTTGGGAAGATCTCCTTATAGTCGGACCTGCTGGTGGCTGAGCGCAAACTAGAGCAGATAATAAATGATGGTGATAGGCGTAACAGCAGATAGCATGTATGCAGTGTGTACTCCCGAACTGCCGTAAGCATGCTGGTGTACTAACTTATCCTCACAACAGCCCTAGTAGGTAGGCACTGCCATTCTCCCCATTTTCCATATGGGGACACTGAGGGCCAAAGAGGGGCAGTCTCGCCTTGCCTGTGGTCCCACAGCAGGGAAGTGGGGTGTGAACCCAGGCAACCTGGTCTAGAGTCCTTCAAACTGACTCTTTCTGTGGGAGGTGAGGCTCTACCCCCCTCTCATAGATTGTGGTGCTGAGCCCCAGAGACGCCATAGTTCACGGTCAGGGCTCCTACCCCAGGAGGGCTGCAGAACAGTGTCCTGGGGGGAGTGAGAGATGCATTAAGGCTGGGGATGAGAGGTGGTGGGTGCCCTGCCTGCCTGTTTTCCTCCTGCCCAGGGGCTGCCCGTGTCTTTCTTCTTCCGTCTCTTTTTGTCTCTCTGTGGAACTCTCTTTCCTCCTGTCTCTCTCTCTTCGTCTTGTTTCTTTCTTCACTGTTTTCCTCTCTTCTCAGGCTTACTCTGTCTCTTCACTGTTCTTCCAAACTCTTTTTACTTGTCTCTCTGTCTCTCTACCAGTCCATCTCTTCCTCCTCTTGCTTCTCCCCATCTCACTTTACCTCTCTCCCTGCCTCTCTTGGTCTCCCCTCTCCACGGCCTCCATCCCCCTCCTTATGGGCAGGAGAGTGAGGACCACCTCAGGCCACAGCCCAAACCACAGATGGCTGGCAGGTGGGCCAGCAGGGGCTGGGGCACGGGGTGGGACGGGTGAAAAGAGTTTCAGGGGACGCCCCCTTCCCATCCATTCTTCTTCACCCCCCTCCCCGCCCACCCCATGTTGTGATGGGAGTTGACACGTCGTGGGCTGTAGCCGCCGCAGGGGGAATCCCCACCGGAAGGTTTTGCCTGGAGCAGAGGCACAGCAGGGTGTGCGTGTATGTATGTCTCTGTGTGTGTGTGTTGTGTGTGCGTGCACATGCAGGCATGGGTGCCTGTGTCTGAGAGTGGGAGGCCTTGCATATGCCCACCAGCGTGAGCATAAAAGTCTGCCCCTTGCTTAGAAGCGCAGCAGAGTCCAGGGCAAAACCAGGCTCAGAGCAGGACTTCCCAAAGCAGAGCAGGGAGACTCTGGTGGGGTCTTCTCAGCCCCTCCCACCTTCAGTTTCTCTCTGCCACTGCCAAAGTGGGGGGCACCCGAACATTTATCAAGTGATTACTGCGAGCCCAGCCCTGTGTTCAGTGGGTCCCATGAATGAGCTCACTGAATCCTTATACCAACCCAGTGAAGATGGTGCCATTAGCATTCCCATTTTATAAGTCAGGAAATCGTTGGTTTGGGGGATCACAGAGCTAGCAACTGGTGACCAGGATTTGAACTGGGTCTGTTTGATTTCGCACTTGTTCTTTGTAACTGCACAATGCCATATTTGGTGCATGTTCCGTGATGACGGTCAAATAGGCAGCATGGATGAGCACGTTTTACGTGCCAGGCCCTGTTCCGTGTATGCTGTATTATTAAGCCCTTTAATCCTCACAGAGGTTAAGGCCTGTTTCTGTCTCCATTTTACAGATGAAGAAACCGAGATTCAGAGAGCTTCAGACACTTGCCCGAGGTCACACAGCTAGTAAGTGTTAGAGCTAGCATTTGAACCCAGGGAGTAGGGCTTTAAGGAGCCTCGGTGGTGTGGCAGTTAAATGCTTGGCTCTTAACTGGAAGGTTGGTAATTCAAATCCACTGGGCACTGAAGGAGAAAGGTGGCTGCTCTTGTAAAGATTACAGCCTCAGAAACACTATGGGAGGTTCTACTCTGTCCTGGGGGGTCACTATGAGTTAGAATTGACTCAGTGGCAACGGGTTTGGGTTTTTGGTTTAGTATGCCTTTGGAAACCATGGCCTTGAACTCTAGCTGGCAGTGAGTTTGCAGAGTATCTAGTGGGTACTGGAGGGACTGTGCTGGGCTAGTGTTACCCCTCTGGTGGGGGATCACTGGAGGGTCTGGGGGGCTCCTGGAGGTAGGGTGCTCAGGGGTAGAGCAGTGGCAGTTTATCAACCAGCATATGCTCATAGATATGGAATCTATAAATGGTTAATGCCTGGTGGTTGATTATCAGGCCCGTCACTGTCCTGTATGACCCAGTCCTCAGGAAAGGAGGGATCCAGGTCAGACTTTTAGCAGGACATTCCGGTGGGGAGGCTGGTGGCCGTGCTCCTGCCTGGGTAACCTGTCTCCTCCCTTACAGGTCTCTTCTCCCACTCCCCTGTCCTGCCCGCTGCACCATGGCTCCAGGCCACTTCTCTTCGGCGCTCCTCTCGCCGCCACCTGCCACCTTGCCCTTTCTGCTTCTGCTCTGGGCAGGGGCATCTCGCGGGCAGCCCTGCCCCGGCCGCTGCATCTGCCAGAACGTGGCGCCCACGCTGACCATGCTGTGCGCCAAGACGGGCCTGCTCTTTGTGCCCCCGGCCATTGACCGGCGCGTCGTGGAGCTGCGACTCACGGACAACTTCATCGCAGCCGTCCGCCGCCGTGACTTCGCCAACATGACCAGCCTGGTGCACCTCACCCTTTCCCGGAACACCATTGGCCAGGTGGCAGCCGGTGCCTTCGCCGACCTCCGGGCCCTCCGTGCCCTGCATCTCGACAGCAACCGCTTGGCAGAGGTGCGAGGCGACCAGCTCCGCGGCTTGGGCAACCTCCGCCACCTGATCCTGGGCAACAACCAGATCCGCCGGGTGGAGTCGGCTGCTTTTGACGCCTTCCTGTCCACTGTGGAGGACCTGGATCTGTCCTACAACAACCTAGAGGCCCTGCCATGGGAGGCAGTTGGCCAGATGGTCAACCTGAACACCCTCACACTGGACCACAACCTTATTGATCACATTGCCGAAGGTACCTTCGTGCAGCTCCACAAACTGGTCCGCCTTGACATGACCTCCAACCGTCTCCATAAACTCCCGCCTGACGGGCTTTTCCTGAGATCCCAAGGCACGGGCCCAAAGCCACCCACACCACTGACCGTCAGCTTTGGGGGCAACCCCTTGCATTGTAACTGTGAGCTGCTGTGGCTGCGGCGGCTGACCCGGGAGGATGACCTAGAGACCTGTGCCACCCCTGAGCACCTCACTGACCGCTACTTCTGGTCTATCCCTGAGGAGGAGTTCCTGTGCGAACCCCCGCTGATCACACGGCAGGCAGGAGGCCGGGCCTTGGTGGTAGAGGGCCAGGCGGTCAGCCTGCGGTGCCGGGCCGTTGGGGACCCTGAGCCGGTGGTGCACTGGGTGGCACCTGATGGGCGGCTGCTGGGGAACTCAAGCCGGACCCGGGTCCGGGGGGACGGGACGCTGGATGTCACCATCACCACCTTGCGGGACAGTGGCACTTTCACGTGCATCGCCTCCAATGCCGCCGGGGAAGCCACGGCACCCGTGGAGGTGTGCGTGGTGCCCCTGCCACTGATGGCACCCCCTCCAGCTGCCCCGCCCCCTCTGACTGAGCCAGGCTCCTCTGACATCGCCACACCTGGCCGGCCTGGTGCCAATGACTCAGCTGAGCGCCGCCTCGTGGCTGCTGAGCTTACCTCGAACTCTGTGCTCATCCGCTGGCCAGCCCAGAGGCCCGTGCCTGGCATCCGCATGTACCAGGTCCAGTACAACAGCTCTGCCGATGATTCCCTCGTTTACAGGTGGGTGTGCGGTCCCAGGACCTCTTGCCGAGCTCAGGGGAGCCTCCTTGCTAAACCAGGGTTCCAGATGGCCACAGAGAGTTGTCCAAGGTCCTGATTTTCCCCATCACTTGCTTGTTGTTGTTGTTGTTGTTGTTATGTGCCGTCGAGTCAAACCAGACTCATAGCGACCCCTCCTTGGGTTTCCGAGGCAGGATCACTACAGAAGTAGGATTGCCCAACCTTCCTTCCGAGGAGTGGCTGGTGGGTTTGAACCGCCAGCCGTCTGGTTAGCAGGCAAGTGTCTTAGCCACTATGCTACCAGAGCTCCCTCTATTTCTGTCTCTTTTCTGTTTCTCAGTCATTCAGCAAATATGCATGCAGCACTTACACGAGCCGGACCAGGGCTGGGCACTGGTGTGATCATAACAGTGAACAGCCAGGCATGATCTGTGCTCTTCTGGGCTCATGGGCTTCACCTCTGCTCACTAAAGGGGTTTGGTTGTCCACCCTGTCAGTCAATCATATTGGCACACAGGCAGTCACCGAGTTACAAATGTCTGATTGACATAAAATCTACAGTTACGAACCAGCTCCCATAAAGCTGATTTATTATATGAAAAATTTGAGGTACATTTAGTGGCTCATGATAACCAACAGACGCTTCTTTGCGATGTGCCTCAAAAATTCTCATTACTACCACATTATTATGTTAAAGATGTTTTAGTGTCTCTGGAAGTGTTTCTTTAATGTTTTTTATGCATAAAAAGTTACTCTATATACTAAGACAAGATTTGACTAACTGACATTAGATACAAACCCTATGTAAGTGTTTTGACTCATGTACACATTCAACTTAGACTCAGGAACAGAACTCATCCATAATTTGGGGACTGTCTCTATTTTGTTATGTTATATGTTTCTAAATCATGTACCAGTGCCACTGTACTGACCCACTGGATATATGATAGAAACAGACAACAAGACGTATGAGAACTGCACTGGGTTGGAAGCCATTGCCTTGGTGTGGACAGACCTATGTAGTGTAGACAGGCAGCAGTTACTGCCTCCTGTCAGCTCTGTTCTTCTCTTTCCTTGGCCTCTGTTTCTGTCTGTCCTCTCATTCCTGCCCTCATTAGTCACTGACCCCCTGCTCCATCCCAGGCCCTGAGCTGGGTGCTGGGGCCACAGAGAGACCAAAGGAGACCCAGCCCTTGCCTTCAGTGAGCCTGCAGCCCAGTGGAAGGAGGCTTGAGTTACAGAATGAACTGTTGTCTTGGCCTAGCTCTGTGTTGCTATCTGAGTATTTTCTGAGTACCGCTCTAGGCCATGGAGCTGGCGCCCAGTAGGCACTTGCCGAGTGTGGCAGCATGGCCACATCTCCTCCCTGGCTCTGCTTCCCTCGTGCACATTGCTGAGTGCCTGCTGAGTACCTAGCCCTGTGCCTGAGTTCACTTGGGGGTGCCAGAGGGGCCAACCCATTTCCTTACCTTTGGGAAGGACCTTGTCTCCTGGTCACCTCTAGCTCCACCTTTCCCAGTGCTTGCTTGGCTACATGCCTGGCACATAGTAGGTGCTCTCCCATTGTTGGCTGACTGAAGAAATGTCTCATTCCCCTTCTCTCTCTCCCCTTTTTGATTCTGGTCATCACACATGGAGTAAACGCCTACTGTGTGCCAGATCCTGTGTGTGGCCTTATGGACACTGGCCTGCTCTTATAAACAGCAGAACAAAACAAAAACCTTGACAAGATACTTCCTCCCAAGGAATGCTACCCCATTGGGTTTTCCTGACTCTGCTATGAAGCAGAGATCATTCCCTCCCCCCACCCCATTTTACAGCCAGGGAAACTGAAGCTCTGCTGTGAAACCCTCTGCCCAAGGTCACAGGGTAAGTAGCACAGCCAGCATTCCACAGCTTGTCCTTCCAGCTCTTAATCCTGCCCTTTTTACACTGAAGACACATTTATTGAGCACCTACTATTTGCCAGGCAGGGATGGAGGGGAGATGGATGATACCTCTGGAAAGAATTCTTGGTTTCGGTAACTGTCTGCTTCTCTGTTTCTCATTTTCCTTCTCTCTCTGACCTATGGCCACCATAGGGGGGAGGGGAGGAGGAGGGATGCTCACAGGTCCCCAGATGTTGCAGCTGTTCATAGCTCCCCACCCCCAGCTGGGCAGGAGAGCCTGGGAGTCTTCCTTTCCCCTGAGGGCCACAGTTTCAGTTCTCCAGCCTCCCTTGCAGAGGTCTGTGCTGTGGCGCTGCAGGAGTTAACATACTCACTGCTGCCATGGGTGGAGGTGACAACGAATCAGAAGCCTGCTCAGCTGCTTGCTTGGGCCTTGCGGCCAATTAGAGGCACAAGGGCTCAGGCCTCTTAAGGAGCCAGTCTCTGTCCTTGAAAAGGAGAGAGCCCCCTTAGCAACTGGTTATTTTGGAAGAGGCAGCAAGAGGAATCCAGGGCAACCTGAGAGGGCAGGTGAGGGAGAGGAAGAAGACTCCAAGCCGGGGGAGGCAAGGATGGTTGGAACCGGGCTGTGAGTCTGTGGAATGGCAGCCAGGGGCAGAGTGGAAAAGTGGGTGGGCCCTTACTTCAGGTCTTTCAGTTGGATGGAGGGTGGCTCTTGGTAGTGGAAGAAGCTCCTGGAGGTGGGGTAATGGGTGGGGCTTCAGGACCAGCAGTGGCCCTGCTAGAAGGGAAGGTAAATCTTCTGAGAAGTAAGAAGGCCTGTGCAGATGGGGGTGTGGCCTTGAGAGGAGGTGGGGCTTGCTCTGCCTGGTGGCAGCCCATTTCCTCAAAAATAGTGGGCTTTGTTGGAGGAGAACAAGGTGAGACTGAGTGCTGGCATGCAAATTGGTGGGGCCACAGCAGTCCTGAGGAGCTCTGGTGGTGTAGTGCCTAAAGCACTTGACTGCTAACCAGAAGGCTGGTGGTTCAAACCCACCAGCCACTCCTCAGAAGGAAGATGGGCCATCTACTTCCGTAGTGATAATCGCCTCGGAAACCCGAGCAGGGTTCACTATGAGTCGGGTCTGACTCTATGGCACATAACAACACGTAACATAGCAGTCCTAAGGAGCTCTGGTGGCCTAGTGGATAAGGCATCTGGCTACTAACCAGAAGGTCAGTGGTTCAAACCCACCAGCTGCTCTGCGGAAGAAGATAGGGCGATCTACTTCTGTAAAGACTGAGCCTCAGAAACCCAGTGTGGGTCGCTATGAGTTGGAATCTACTTGATGGCAGTGAGTTTTTTTTTTGGGGGGGGTTTATAGCAATCCTGATATAGACGTGGTCACTTAGATCTGTGAAGATAGTGTGCAAAGGATGTGCACACTGGGGGGGCAAGGCCTAGTCGCTCTAGAGGGTGGGTCTTACAGATGGGAAGCTGTAACTGACAGTGGAGTGTGAGATGAAGTATCACCTAACAATGTTGAAATCACTGAGTGCCTGGTTTGGATATATGTTAACTCATTCAATCCCCACACCATTTCTATGATGTGGGAACTCTCATTATTCCCACCTGGGGAAACCGATGCACAGAGAGATTAAGAAACTTGCTGAAGGTCACAGAACTAGTTAAATTATAGCGGAGAGATTCAGAACTAGGCAGTCTGGCAGCTGAAGCACTTTTCTGCATTGCTCTGCACTTGGAGGGAGGGGCCTAGAGCAGGGGAGCGACGTGGTTCAGGGACTGCTGGCCGCACAGGGACAGGAGGGCTGGCTGCCTCTAACAGCTGGACAAGGAGCAGAGCATGCAAAGGCTGGACAAGGTCCTGGGCACTGCAAGGACCCATCGGATTGGGTCACGGGGATTGTGGCTTGGAGGGGTATGGTTTATAGCACTGGTACCTTAAAAGGTGGGAACATGTAGATGAGTGGCTTGGAAATTGATCCCGTAGGCGATGGACCCAACTTGGTAATCCAAAATTGGGGCCTGCTTCCTTCCAAAGGGCAGGCAGGAATATGTGGAAACCAAGGAAGAACATGCCCATTGCTCCTGTGGGAGCTACCCAGCAGCCTGAGGGTGGGCCATGCTGATAAGGGGGAGTGGCCTGTAGAGGCAGTCCCCTGAGGCATGGAAATATATAGCTGAGGGTGCTTGACTGACAGCAGCCCTAGTAGGGGGATGAGATACCCTTAGGGGCCAGGTCTCTTGAAGGCAGGGTATAAAATCAAGGGATGTAGCCTACAGGACAAGCCCTTTACAGGAGCTAGAATATGCAGATGAGTGAATAGGGATGGCAGTTAGAGTCCCGGTAGGTGGTGAAAGAGCCAGAAGGCCTAACAGAAGGGGGGGAGGGCATGCACACAAAAGAGCGTGGCCTATAGCAATGGTTCTCAAAGGGTGGGAACGGGTTGATGAGGGGCTTGAACATGGTTTTGTCCCAGTAAGGGGTGAGACACAGGTAGGGGTTTGGTCTCCACCGAGCACCGGCCACCATGGGTGGGGCATGGAAATGCATGAGCAAGGTCCAGAGTGAGGGCTAATCACTCCATCATCCCCTCTTCTCCCGCAGGATGATCCCGTCCACCAGCCAGACCTTCCTGGTGAATGATCTGGCAGCGGGCCGTGCCTATGACCTGTGCGTGCTGGCTGTCTACGACGACGGGGCCACGGCGCTGCCGGCCACGCGCGTGGTGGGCTGTGTGCAATTCACCACCGCTGGGGACCCGGCGCCCTGCCGCCCCCTGCGGGCTCATTTCCTGGGCGGCACCATGATCATCGCCATTGGGGGCGTCATCGTCGCCTCAGTCCTCGTCTTCATTGTTCTGCTCATGATCCGCTACAAAGTCTATGGTGATGGGGATGGCCGCCGTGTTAAGGGTACCTCCAGGTCGCCTCCACGCGTCAGCCACGTGTGCTCGCAGACCAACGGCGCAGGCGCCTCTCAGGCCCCGCCCCCTCCGACGCAAGACCGCTACGAGGCGCTGCGAGAGGTGGTGTCCCCAGCTGCTGCCGCAGTAGCCGTTGAGGCTAAGGGTGCGGCGGTGGAGGCGGCCTCGACGGAATCGGAAGCGGTCCTTGGACGCTCTCTGGGCGGCTCTGCCACCTCGCTGTGTCTGCTGCCATCTGAGGAGACCTCTGGGGAAGAGCCTCAGGCTGCCTCTGGCCCACGGAGAAGCCGTTCCGGGGCGCTGGGGCCGCCGACTTCTGCACCCCCCACGCTGGCTCTGGTTCCTGGGGGAGCCTCGGCCCGGCCGAGGCCGCAGCAGCGCTATTCGTTCGACGGGGACTATGGGGCGCTCTTCCAGAGCCACAGTTACCCGCGCCGCGCCCGGCGGACAAAGCGCCACCGGTCCACGCCGCACCTGGACGGGGCCGGAGCGGGCGCGGCCGGGGAGGACGGAGACCTGGGGCTGGGCTCCGCTAGGGCGCGCCTGGCCTTTACCAGCACCGAATGGATGCTGGAGAGTACCGTGTGAGCGGCGGGCAGGCGCCGGGACGCCTGGGTGCCGGAGCAGGACACAGGGGGAGAGGCAGCGCAAAGACGTCGGCTGAGACACCGACGCGCCCTCCTTTTCCCGGGAGGGGGCGGGGCGGTGGCGGGCTGCGGCTCAAGCCACGCCCCCGCGCCCTGGGGAAGGGGGCGGGCCGCTGGGCTCCCCTCCCACGCGCCCTCCTGCCCCTCCCCCCGCGCGCGCTCGCGGACCTTGCTGGAGCCGGTGCCTTACACAGCGAAGCGCGGGGAGGGGCAGGGCCCCCCCAACACTGCAGCACTGAGACACGAGCCCCCTCCCCCCCGCCCGGGACCCGGGGCAGGGACGAGGGGCCCATTTCTTGTATCTGGCTGGACTAGATCCTATTCTGTCCCGCGTCGCCTCCAAAGCCCCCAACCCTCAACCTCTCCTTGGTCCCGTCGGGTCTGGCTTGGGGTCCCCCTTCCTCTGATCCTCTCGTTTGTCTCTGTCCTTTCCAGTTTGTCTCCCTTTTCTCTGTCCGTCGTCGTCTCTTCGCCCGCTGTCCTCCCTTTTTTTTTTTTTTTTTTCCTGTCCGGGCTCCCTGTCTCCGGGATTTCCCCTCCACACTACACAGTCTCCCGGGCAGGGCCCACTGGAAGGACCAGACTCTCCCTTATTCTCTCCTCGAACCCCAAATAAATCCCCACACGAACAAAATCCAAAACCAAATCCCTCTCCCTACCGGAGCCGGGACCCAACGCCGCAGCAGAATTAAACTTTTTTCTGTGTCTGAGGCCGCTCTGCGTGACCTCTGTGTGTGTCCGTGTGTGTCTTGGGGGTTGGGGGAAGGTGACCTAGATTGCAGCATAAGGAATGTAAGTGAGGCTGCAGGAAGGATGGCCTGGGACACTGGCAGACAGGCTCCTCCTATCTCTTGAGAGATGGGAGAATAATAAAAATAAAATTATAATAACACTTACTGCTTACTATGTGCCAAGCACTGTTCCAAGCACTTTCCGTCTTAAAAATTTAATCCTCAAAACAACCCTAGAAGGTACGAGTTACCCTGTTTGACAGGTGAGCAAATTGAGGTCCAGGAAAGTTAATTAGCATGCCCAAGGTTACACAGAAGGTGGTGGGACTTTTAAGGAGCCCAGATAGCAGGCTGGTTAAGCAGCTGGGCTCTTAATCAAAAGGCTGGTGGTTTGAAACTGCCATCTGCTCTGGGAGAGAAAGATGGGACAGTGCGTGGCAGTAAGGATCACAGCCTTGGACAGCCTTTGGGCCTGTTCTGCTCCATTGTATAGGGTCACTATGAGTTGGAATCTGATGGCAATGGGTTTGGTTTGGGGTTTAGCGTGGCTTCTGAGTCTGGACACTTAACCTCTTAATACTCTGCTGCTAAATAGGTTTTGAGGAGCTTTGGTGGCTGCTAACCAGAAGGCTGGCGGTTCAAACCCACCAGCCACTCATCAGAAGACTGTGTAATCTACTTCCGTAGAGACACCACCTTGGAAACCCAAGGAAGGGTCACTTATGAGTCGGAACAGACTGACCGGCAGTGAGTTGTGGTCTTTGGAAACAGTTTTTGAATGTTCCTGTCACACACAGGTATTGTGGTCAGCACAGCTCGTGTCACTGAGATCCGACAACTGTAAGGTAGATACCCATGATCCCATTTAACAGAGCTAAGTCTCGGCCAGAGAGTGCTGAAGTCACTTGCCCCACGGCTGGTGACTATATTGCCCAGTGAGTACACAGCAGAGCTTTGCCAGATCTCTTCCTCACCACTATGCTGTATTGTGTTTGGGGTCTCTGTCTGGAGGCTGGGAATGGCTTCAGTGACCCTACTCAAATACTACCCAAAGTCTGCCTGGTGGGAAGACAATGACGGAGAGCTCAGTGTTTGGATGAGTCAGGTGGAGACTCTCAGAGATCCTAGGTGAGGACAGGGTCTTCTGGGCCACAGAGGGTGGGTGGGTATGGGAATTTCTCCCGAGAGGCTGGGTAAAGCGGCACCCCAGCCCTTGCAGGGCCTCGCCATGGAAGCTCCTTTCTGATCCTGGGGATGGAGGAAGGAGGAAGGCTTCCTGCCAGCCAGGGGCCCCCTGAGGCCTGGGGAAGAGGAGAGAAAGACCGAAATAGAAACAGAGAGCAGGAAGGGAGGGGGTTGGATCTGGGCAGACAAGGTGGGAAGCAGCAGGACAGAGGCAGCAGAATCGCAGGCCAGGAGGCTCCCTCACCCAGTGGCCCTGCCACGCTCGGCTCAGTCATCACGACTCTCCACTCTTGGGGACTGAGGGCTTCCCACACACCAGGCGCTGTGCTCACAAACCCTCCCCGATACACAAAGACAGAGCAGGCAACCCGGCACTTGGCACACGGTGCTGCCTGGCACATGGTGCTCACGAGATGGGAGTTACTCAGATAAGCACGGTCGAATTTAAACCCTGCAACAGCCACGTGTAGTGTGTAGACCCAATTTTCCGGATGAGGAAACTAAAGCTCAGAGAGGTTAAGTAGCTTGGCCAAGATCATACAGCCAGTTACCCACAGAGTCACGTAGGTAAGCTGTCTGCCTACAAATCTTCTATCTCTGATTCACTTGAAAAAGATATATTGAGCATGGCTTTTGTACCCAGCCCTGTGTGGAGGACACAGCAATGAACAAAATAGGCAAACGAACAAAAACAAAATAAGAAAATCCTGTCCCATGGAGCTTATGGTCTAGAGGGAGAGACAGTAAACAAGTAAGAAAGAGTTGTCTAATGGTCACTAAGTGCCATGCTAAGAATGAGAACAGGGTGAGCAGGCAGGGAATGGCAGACAGGCCTGCTTTAGTTTAGGGCGAGCTGAGTGGTGTTGGAACTGAAGAAATCTACTGTGGGAGGAGCCAGGGAAAAGCATTGTAGGCAAAGGGAACAGTGAGTACAAAGGCCCTGAGGGAGAAGTGGGTGCTTGTATGAGAGAGAGGAGATGGGACAGGCACATTCTGCCGAGCTTTGTGGGCCGTGATGAGGAGAGGTTTTATTCTCCGAGCTGTGGGAAGCCAAGGGTGCTGTTTTGGTTTTCTAGTGCTGCTCTGGTGGCATAGTGCCTAAAGTACTTACTTGCTAACCAGAAGGTTGGTAGTTCAAACCCACCAGCCACTGTGTGGAAGGAAGATGTGGCAATCTACTTGTGTAAAGATTTAATGCCTCAGAAGTCCAACGGGGGTCGCTGTGAGTCAGAATCACCTCCGTGACAATGAGTATGGCTCTAACAGAAATATGGATGGCTTCAACAAACAGGAGTTTATTCTCTGACAGTTTAGGAGGCTAAAAGTCTGAGTTCAAAGTGCCAGCTCTAGAGGCTGGGTAAAAGTCCCTTGACCTCGGGCTTCAGCTCTGCCTCTTGCTCCCTGCCCACTGAAGCTAGAGGTGTCACTTAACTCAGCCAGCTCCTGGGTGCTGAGGCTGACAAACCCAAGGTTGACAAATAAAACGACACAGTTGCAAAATTACCAAACAACATGTCAGCCCACTAGTTCAAGTGCAGAGAAAGTCCCAAGACTGGCAGGCTGCTGAATGAAGACTCAGCTACATGCTGAGTCCAAGCATGCCAAAAGCTAGACACCTTCCTCAACGCTTCTTCTTATCTACTGGAAGCAGACCACATCCCTAAGGCAGCTATTCAGCTGCTCCAGTAGCTTCCACCATGGAGTTGATTATCATCATTACATCATGGGGAATAACTACATCCAGCTACCCGACACACTGCCGTTGAGTCGGATCCAACTCATAGCGACCCCTCCTTGGGTTTCCAAGGCAGAATCACTATGGAAGTAGATTGCCTAACTTTCCTTCCGAGGAGTAGCTGATGGTTTTGAACCACCAGCCTTCTGGTTAGCAGTCAAATGCATTAGGCAGTACACCACCAGAGCTCCTATCCAGCTGTCCAGCCACTCAAAACCAGGTCCAGCCAAGTTGACACACAACCTTAACTACCATAGTTATTGTTAAGGATTGAATTGTATTCTCCACAAAGATCTGTTGAAGTCCTGACCCCCTGTGAATGTGACCTCATTTGGAAATAGGGTCTTTGAAGATGTTATCTGTTAACATGAGGTCAAGCTTCAGGTTTGGCCCTCGTCTAATATGACTGGTGTTCTTATAAAAAGAGAAGAGATAAAGAGACACACGGAGAGGAGAACACCATGTGGACACAGAGAGACGGAGGGAAGATGGCCGTGTGAAGGCAGAGGCGGAGAGTGGAGTTACGTTGCCATAGGAGTGTTTTCAGCAGGGACGTATGTGGCCTGATTTCTGTGGAGACCCCAGCTTTGGCATAGAATGTGCTTATCTTCAAAGTGAAAGCAGAAATGCCCACCTGCGAACTTGGCATCCACACACCAGCATGTTCAGGACTCTCGTGGTCCCTGGTCTGGCCCTTTGAATGACACCCGTTCACTCTCCTTCCCTGTTAATAGAAAAGCATTTGTCAATGCCAATGACTTGCTTGTTTTTGAAAATTGAGAGTTTCAGAGCTAAGGAACAGGTACCCCAGGTGAGAGAGGGCATGGTATCATCCCAGGGGAATGTTTGAGCAACTGCTGTGAGCCTGGCCTGTGCTGGACACTGGAGACACAGCAGAGGCCAAGACAGCCCCCAGCCCTGCTCTTCTGGAGCTCAGACAGATGGATGGTTCTGGGCAATTGGGCTGGGATTGGGGCAGTACAGGCAGAGGGTGGGGTCTGGGATGGAGGAGGCACAAGCAAGCCCAGGGGCTCTGCTTGGCCCAGCCTGAAGGATCAAGGCAGTATATTAGGGTCTTTTGGTGGCAAATGACAAAAGCTCAGCTCAACTGGATTAGGCATAAAAAGAGGCATTTTTTCATTTGTTTCATGTCTGGGAAGGAAGCATAATTAAGGGTAAAGCTACAGGGACCAGGGCCTCAGGGATGGACCCCTTCACTGAACTCCACCAAGACTCATTCTCCCCACCCAACTCTCCTTTCCGCTTGTCTCAGCTCAGACTCATCCCTTCAGCTGTATATGGTGGGGAAAATAGTCATTTATTGACAGACACAGACTTAGTCCTCCAGCCCCATAGCCCAGAGGCAAAATGGCTTCTCCTCCAGTCTTAAATAAAAAATTCCAGGGAAGGGCTCTGATTGGCCCGATTGGAGTCACGTGGCTGCTCCAGCACTGATTGTGGCAATGGAATTTTTTGATCAGCCAGGTGGGTGTCATGTGTGTTAGGTCATGTGACCTGGAAGGGTTTGCAGTCAAATGTTAGGTTGAATAATATGAAATTGCCATTTTTGTGAGTCAGCAAAGATATAATATTGGTAATTTTGTATGGCTCAACCTAAACAGTTGCCAGGAAAATAGGATGTGATAGCTTATTGGGGATATGAAAGCAATAGAAGCCCGGTGCATGACTCCGAAGGATTTTTGGAAGAGGAGGAGGTGATATTAAGCTGAGACGTAGGGAACAGGTGGATATTAGCCAGGAGAAGACTTTGAGGTGGTGGGAGAGTAGTGAGACATGTCCCAAGCAGTGGGACAGCTATGCAAAAGCTGTCACGAGAGAGGGCAAAGGAAGGCCTGTCATGGCACTCTGGAGACAGAGTGGTCTGTTTGGTCAAGCCTGAATCATGCGTCCAACTAAATGGGGAGCAGAAGAGTGGGTCATTCCCAAAGGACAATTGAAGAGCTGTTACCAGAAGTGGATGCTGGGCAGGCAAAACCATAATACATCCAGTTCAAAATCCCCTCTACAGTCTCAGCATTTCAAAGCAGAGATTTGCAACCTTATTTTTATTGCAACACCCATAATCAATGAGGGTCATATGCCTGAACTCAGTCATGTCCTATATGATTCAAATTTTTATTATTAAATATTAATTGACCACCCTCTTTGGGTTTGGCACTGGGAATACAGAGATGGATTTATGAGAATGCATTTGGCTGCAAGAAACAAAACCTAATTAACATGACTTAAGCATTAAAGACATGCAGTTACCTCATCAAAATAAGTCTGGAGTTAGGAGATGCTGAGGTTTGGTGAAATAATTTATCGGTGTCACCAAGGACCCACACTTCTACTCTTTTGCTCCCCTTTCCTCAGAATGATTGCTTCGTATCCTAGGCTTATTGCCTCATGGTCACAAGATGACTGTCATAGGTCTAGATCTCTTATCTTCATTCCAATGAACTAAGCAGGAAGGAAGGGAAGTGAAGAAAAGGGTTTCCTTTATATAAGGAAAGAAAAAAGTTAAATAACAATAACAGTCATGATAACAAACATCTATGTGGGGCTTACTCTGTGCCAAGCACTGTTTTAAATATTTTGCATAAATTAATTCATTTAAGAAGTCCTTTAATTTCATGGGCATCCCATGCTGCAAGGGATTCTGGGAATACAGGTATTGGATGAAGGAGAAAGAAATTCATGCCCTAGGCCAGGCACATTGTTGATTCCCTCCCATCCAAACTGGGGTTCATTTAATAAGGAGAAAGGGGAAATGTTTGTTGTGGAGTGGTGAACCCATGGAATCTGCCACTGACAAACTTTGTGATGTAGTGGGAGTGGCTGTGGAGTTGTGTGGAGTTCTTAGTGTATAGTTATATCTCCAGCCCATTGTCTCTTAATAAGAAAACACTCAAGAATGTAACCAAAGAACAAATACACTGCCATTGAGTTGATTCTGACACATGGCAAACCACATTGGGTTTCCAAGGTGGTAAGTCTTTTTGAAGTAGATGGCCCCATCTTCCTTCTGTGGAGGGGCTGGTGGGTGTGAACTCCCAACCATCTGGTTAGCAGTCAAATGCCTTAGGCACTGCAGCACCAGAGTTCCTTAAAGGAGTGAGTTATGGGAGTATTAGGATGATTCTGAAACTCTTACAATATGCCAAAAAGTCAACCATTCAGAAACTTGAGTGGGTTACTCTTGGTCATAAATGTCTTGTGACATACTTCACAATGGATTGTGATGGCCTGATGGCTGTCACACTGTTCCAATTATCCGTTGCTGCCTAACAAACCACACTTAATGCATAAAACAAAGATCATTTTATGATGTTTGCATATTCTCTGCTCAAGGATTTGATCAGGATACATCAGGGATGGCTTGTCTCTGCTCCATGGGGGCTGGACTCATCTGGAGGCTCTGCACACACGTGTCTGGTAC
>NW_006922576.1:319369-329760 GCF_000298275.1 Orycteropus afer afer
GGCACATAACAACAACAAATATATATATACCACATTTTGTTTATCCATTTGTCTACTGATGGACACTTGCTTTGTTTCCATCTTTTGCCTATTGTGTGCTTGAATTTTCATGACTTAATGTTGGAAGTCACACAACTTTCCTTCCACTGCATTCTATTGGTTGAAGTAGTCACAAATCTGCCCAGGTTCAACAAGAGGGCAGCTGTTGATGAGGGGGAATGCCAAAGAATTTGTGGCTGTTTTTCCAAAATTACAACATATATCCGGCATACGCTGGAGGTGATATGCAAACTGTTTAACAAGCAGCACTGACAAATCAGAATGCACGCCACTCACACCCTGCAGAAGACCCTGAAGAGCCTCGGTCTTGTGGACTAGGTATTAACTCCTTTGTTCATGAATTGTGGGGAGGTCTGGGGGTGTCAGGGAATGGGCTGGGGCAGCAGTGGGGGAGTCACTCAGGAAAACCTTGAGGAAATAGCTGTTTAACAACTTATGTGAAAATATTTCAATATTTTAGCCACAGAAACAGCTGTGAATTTTGAGGACCTACTGGATATTAGTCCTGCATGAGATTTGCAACCTTACAACTTCTGGGTACCATGAACTGTGCAAAAACCTGGAGTTAGAAAACTAAAAGGGAAGAACCACTCAACATTTCTCAAGCAGAAAGAACTGAAGAAAAAATTCAAGCCTGAAGTTGCAATAATGAAGGAGTCCATGGGCAAAATATTGAATGATGGAGGAAACATCAAAAGAAGATGGAGGAATACACAGAGTCACTGTACCAAAAAGAATTGGTTAACATTCAGCCATGTCAGGAGGCAGCATATGATCAAGAACTAACCAATGGTACTGAAAGAAGCAATCCAAGCTGCACTGAAGTCATTGGTGAAAAACAAGGCTCCAGGAATTGATGTAATACCTACTGAGATGTTTCAACAAACCAGTGAAGTACTGGAGATGTTTACTCATCTATGCAAAGAAATTTGGAAAACTACCTGGCCAGGAGACTGGAAGAGATCCATATTTGTGGCCATTCCAAAGAAGGGTGATCCAGCTGAATATGGAAATTATTAAATAATATCATTCAAATCAGTTGGAAATATTTTTTTTCTGAAGAGAATTAAAAAACAATTGCACCAGTACATCGATAGGGAACTGCCAGAAATTCAGGCTGGGTTCAGAAAGAGCATGTGGAATGAGTCTATCATTGCTAATGTCAGATGGGTCTTGGCTGAAAGCAGAGAATACATACCTGTGTTTTACTGACTATGCATACGCATACACCTGTGTGATCATAACAAATTATGGATAACATTGTGAAGAATGGGAATTCCAGGACACTTAATTGTACTCATGATGAACCTGTACATAGTCATAGGCAGTTGTTCAAACACAACAAGGGGATTCTGTGTGGTTTAAAATCAGGAAGGGTGTGCAGCAGAGTTGTATTCTTTCACCATACTGATTCAGTCTGTATGCTGAGCAAATAATCCAAGAAGCTGGACTAGATGAAGAAGAATGTGGCATCAAGATTGGAGGAAGGCTCATTAACAACCTGCAATATGCAGATGATACAACCTTGCTTGCTGAATGTGAAGAAGTCTTGAAGCACTTACTGATGAAGATCAAAGAAATCCTTCAGTATGGATTCTACCTCAACATAAAGAAAATAAAAATCCTCACAACTGGACCAATAAGCAGCATTATGATAAACAAAGAAAATATTGAAGTTGTCAAAGATTTGATTTTGCTTGGATCCATGATCAAAGCCCATGGAGGAAGCAGTCAAGAAATCAAATGATGTAATGCCTTGGGCAAATCTGCTTCAAAAGACTTCTTTGTTAAAAAGCAAAGATGTCACTTTAAGGACTAAGGTGACTATGGTACAGTGAGTTACTTGGTAAGGCTTTTCTAACCAGTCTTCATGACTCCACAAGATTACTGGGTGGGACCATATAATAACAAGGTGTATGGAACTCTAAAGTGAGGATTGGTTAGTTTTGCTATACTGCTGGGCTTAAAATGAGCACTTCTAGAGGCAGAAATGAGGATGTCATTGCCATCAAGGGAGAAGAGCTGGAGTGGAGTAGAGCATGTCCATGGCCCTGAGGTCCCTGTGCTGGACCTCCTTGGAGAGAGACAGCAGAGACCACTAGCAGAGACACGGTGGCAGTGGAACCAAGAGGCATGAGACAGAGTGGCAGGCTTGCTGGCCCATGGAGTGAGCTGAGTGCCTTTGGTCAGGAGGCTTGCTGGAGGAGTAGGGTGCATGTAGGTGTCCCTATCAGCAGAGCTAAAAGAGCTTTGTAACACTTGCCTGAGCAGGGCAGAGGCTAGGCCAAGAGGCTGAGGGCCAGAGAGGCATGCCTGAGGGCATAGCAGTGGGGAGACTGTCTTGATGGAAGAATTGTATCCTGAGCATGTTCCTGAACCTGAATTGTAGCCTGTTACTTCCCTTAATAAATCCTATAATTGTAAATATTGTCTGTGAGTTCTGGGTGGCCATTGCAACGAATTATCAAACCCGGTAGAAAAGTGATGAGTGCTGTGGGAGGGACAGTTGGTGTCAGAATTGGTAAAGAGGTTGGAGGGTGGTGGCGTGTTAGGCCTCCTAGGAATAAGCCTGGGGCCACTGATGGTGATTCTGTCTCCTTCTTGTGAAGTTAGAGGAGATAGGAAGATGCCCCCATGTCCTTTTTGCAGTGAGCCTGACACAAACCATGATATTTCCAGTCACCTCATATGCATGTAAAAGCTGGACAATGAATAAGGAAGAATGAAGAAGAATTGATGCATATGAATTACGGTGTTGGCAGGTGTATTGAGTATACCATGGACTGCCAAAAGAATGAACACATCTGTCTTGGGAGAAGCACAGCCAGAATTCTCCTTAGAAGGGAGGAGGGTGAGACTTTGTGTCATGTGCTATGGACGTGTTAGCTGTAGGGACCAGTCCCTGGAGGAGGACCTCATGCTTGGTGAAGTGGAGGGTCATCAAAAGAGAGGAAGACTCTTAGTGAGGTAGATTGACACAGTGGCTGCAACAATGGGCTCAAACCTGCAAGAGTTGTGGGGATGGTGCAAGTCGGGGCAGTGATTGTTCTCTTGTACATGGAGTTGCTACGGGTCAGAACCATCCTGATGGCACCTAACAACAACAACAGCCACCTAAGTCCACAAGAGTCTCTGAGCAGCACAAACAGTTCAGTGCTTGACTGCTAACTGAAAGATTGATGGTTGAACTCATCTAAAGGCACCTTGGAAGAAGAGTGATCTGATCTGGAAAGGTCGCAGCCTTAAAAACCCTAGGGAGTGTAGTTCTGGAACACAGGAAGTCTCCATGAGTCGGAACTGACTTGACAGGAACTGGAGTTTACCTAGCTCCATCTTATCCCTTCTTCCTGGCTGGCAGGGCTCTAACTTTGTTTAGCCATTCACCCACCTTGGGTATATTCTCAGGGAAAAGGTCTCTCCAGTCCCAGGGAGATGTCTTGATTAGTTTGAGACTATCTTTATAATTCGGGAGCTCTGGTAGCGTAGTGCATAAGGCACTTGACTGCTAACCAGAAGGCTGGTGGTTCAAACCCACCAGCCATTCCTCAGAAGGAAGGTTGGACAATCTACTTCCATAGTTATAGCACCTCGGAAACCCAAGGAGGGGTCACTATGAGTCAGGTCCGACTCCATGGCACATAACAACAACATCTTTATAATTCAGTATTGCCAGTGATTGATTTAGGCTTGGTCACATGACTAAGTCCTCGCCCATGAGACAAGCATGCAAATCAAATAAGGAATCTGGGAAAGTTTTCCTTGGTCTTAACAACAGTGGAAAAAGAATCAAGGCCTCAGACATTAAAGATCAGTGGCAAGCTATCCACACTGTGACTCACAGAATTGGTGAGCATCTTAGTATAGATGTTTGTTGCTTCACCCCACTAAGTTTGAGGTGGTTTGTTATGACTTTGAAGTTGCTTTCTGTGTGATAGCTGGAGCTGTGGCTACCACCTTGGGACCATGAGGTAGCTAGAGTAAGAATCAGCCAACAGAAATGGAAACATGTTTCCTGTATTAATTTCCTAGTGTTGTCATAACAAAGTATCATAAATGCGTGGCTTAAAACTACGGAAATTTATTGTCTCATAGTCCTGGTGGCTAGAAGCCCAGATTCAGGGTGTCAGCAGGGCCATGTTCTCTCTGAAAGCTCCAGGATCCTTCCTTGTTTCTCCCAGCTTCTGGTCGCCCCAGGCATTCCTTGGCTTGTAGCTGCCACCCAACTCCACCTCTGTCTCCGTCTTCACATGGTCACCCGCCTCTATGTTTCTGCATTCCATCTTCTCTTTTATAAGGACACCACCCAATATTGGAGGTGCCTGAGTGGTGCAAATGGTTAAGCACATGGCTGCCATCTGAAAGATGGGTGGTTTGAATCCACCCAGAGGTGCCTGAGAGGAAAGGCTTGCTTCTGAGAAGTCATAGCCATGAAAACTCTCTGGGGTGCAGTTCTACTCTGCAGCACACGGGGTCACCACAAGTTTGCAATTAACTTTATGGTAACTGGTTGCTTTGTTGAGTCATATTGAATTAGGACCCATTCTGTTTCAGTATGACCTCATGTTAACTAGGAGCTCTGGTGGCACAGTGCCTAAGACATTTGACTGCTAACCAGAAAGTTGGCAGTTCAAACCCACCAGCCACTCTGCGGAAGGAAGACAGTGCAATCTATTTCCATAAAGTAGAAACCCAATGGAGGTCAGTATGAGTTGAAATTGACTCAGTGGCAGTGGGTTTTTATTTCATGTCAACTGATAACATCTTCAAAGACCTTATTTTCAAACAAGGTCAGATTCACAGATACCAGAGGTTAGAACTTCAACATATCTTTTTATTTTTTTTAAGAAAATTTAATTCAAAATAGTCCCCAGTATGTTCTGTTTCCCTAGTGCTGCTCTGACAAGAATATGCCACAAATGGGATGGCCTTAACAAACAGGAGTTTATTCTCTTACAGTTTGGAGGCTTTAAGTCCAAGTTCCAAGTGCCAGGCTCTAGGGCTGGGTGAAAGCTCCTCAACCTTGGGGTCCAGTTCTGTCTCCTACTCCTGTCCCACTGGAGCTAGAGGTGTTTCTTCACTCAGACAGCTGCTGGCTGCTGAGGCTGAGAAGCCCCAAGGTTGACAAGTAAAAAGGCCCAGTCCCGATGTTACCAAACCACATGGCAGGCCATTAACTTAGGTCCATTGTAAGTCCCAAGGTCGGCAGAGCATAGCAGGCTGCTGAGCAATGACATGGCTACATGCAGGGTCCAAGTGTGCCATAAGCTAGAGACCATTCCCAAAGTTGCTGCTTATATATGGCAAACAGACCACATACTCAGCTGCTTGTGGTAGATACCACCATGGAGTTGGTTGCCAGTCTCATCATGGGGAAGAACTATTACCAGCTGCCCAGCCACTCAACCAGGCCCAGCCAAGTTGACATACAAACATAACAACCACACAGTGAAAGTGAGGAGTGAATAAATTAAGCAACCCTAGAACTGTCCTGCCAGCTGACTTTTTGTTATGTGTGATAATAAACTCATTACTGTAGTCATTTGAGTTAGGTTTTCTGATTACTTGCAGCCTAAAGCATCCCAACTGATAAAGTACACATGGAAACAGATATGCAGAACACACAGGGTGTGCACATGAGTGTGCACAGGTTTACATCTTAGCTAGATTCAGGTTTGGGCAGACATTCACCTAGATACACACATAGTCACGGACTGTCAGTCACACACAAACATACACAACCAGCCCCAAGTTCTACCCATATCACATGGATGTCCAATCCACACTCAGTCACAGACCCATAATCACACACAAGCCAAGGATTCACCTGTTACAGAAGGTTTCAGTTCTTCACTGTTTATTGGTGCATATTGTACATAAGTAGAAAAAGAAACATTTCTTATGGGTTACAAAAGGGCTACACCTTCATAAATAAGGGTCGGGGCAGGAAATAAATTAAGGCAGGGGTGGAGTTTGGTGTATAAATAAAGTCTGAGGTCTCAGACGGGCTGGGGGTGGGTCCACTTCTCAGACACACTGGTCTCCACTCGCGACACACTTCAGGTCCCGTGCAAGGAGGCGGAAGAGGTTGAAAGTGACAGAGGCCTCTAGGCAGCTTTGGGATTCCTGTGGGGAGAGACAAGTCAGTGGTCTCCCACTGCCCAGCATTGGCCTCCTCCTTTATGTAGGGCTCTGGAGTCCATCCCCTCCCAGTCACTCACCTTCTTGGGGGCCTCCTGAAGCCGGTGCAGCCATCGGTGGAGGCGGCCCCGGGGCCTGAGGCCTGCGGTGGAGTGACCTGGGACCTGTGGGCAAAGGAGGGTGGTGTGTGAGTCAGGGCCTGGGCAGAGGGCTGGGGCCCTGCAGAGCCAGAACACACGCTAGGGTCTTGGGCACACAGAGGACTCACACAGGCCTGAAGTTCAGAGTGGATGTAGTGCAGTGTATGAAGGGGTTGGGCCAGGATGTCCCCCAGCGTCGTGTTGGCCACAGCCTCCAGGACATTCAGCGTCAGGGCCAGCTCAGCCTTCAGGGCCACAGGGCGCTCCCACACCTGAAGAAAGGTGAGCAAGGACAGATGAGGGGAGTCAGGTGAGGGTACAGGTGAGTTGGAAAGGTTAGGAAAGAGGGACAGGTAAGTGGGGACAGGTGGGGAATACAGAGAAAGGCAGGTTACATAGGACAGATGATGGGGATAGGTGATGGAGAGAGATGAGGGGGAATGGAGAGTAGCAATGGGGGCAAGTCAAATGAGAGAGAGACAGGAGAGGAGGAAACGTTAGGAAGGATGCAGGTGGGAGAACACAGGTGAGGCAGAAAGGTAAGGAAAGAGACAGATGAGGGGACAAGTAAAATGGGGAAGATGAAGGGGGAATCAGGGGAGTCACAGAGGTTGAAGGGACAGGGGATAGGGGTAGGTAAGAAGAGAACAGGTTAGGGAGGTAGGTAGGAGAGGGACAGTGGATACCTAGGTGGAAGGGATGGATGAAGGAGGAAGTGATGCTGGAAGAAGGTCAATGTAAGAAAGATGATGAAGGACATAGATGAGGCTCAGTGATGAGGAGAAGGTGAGAGGGGAAGAGTGGGTCAGTGCTGAGTGGACAGGGAAAGCTGAGCAGCACAAGGAGCTCAGGTGGGGGTAGACTGGGGACATGAGAGGAGTGAGGAGAGAAGTAGGAGTTAGACAAGAGGTGAGAGGAACACGTGAGTGAGATAGGGAAGTGGGGACAGGCAGGGAGAAGATAAAAGGGACCCAGTTGGAGGGGCAGGGCCAAGAGAGTAGTTGAAGAGTGACAAGGGCACGGGACAGGTTAGGGGAGATCAGAGAGCGGGAAAGAAAGTGAGCTAAGGAATGAAAAGGTTTGCTTCATGGGAAAGGTGCCAGGTGAGGCCAAGATGATTCACAGCTCACCTGAAGCTCCCTCAGGTCCCAGGTGCTGCGGAAGACAGGGGAGCTGCAGCTCCATTTCTTCACCAAGAGCGTGTTTTCCTAGAGTGTAAGGGCAGAAGTTAGCTCATAGCACAAAGTATAGAGTTGGCACATAGCTGGGGGGCTGGGGGCTAGCCCACCCCAGGAGGGATGGAGGCTAGCCCATAGCAGAAGACACAGATGTTGGCCCACTCTAGGAGGAATGGAGGTTAGTGTACAATAAGAGGGACTCACCAAGGCATCCTTGGCCTTTTTGAAGATGTCCAACTCCCGTGGTGATAGAGATTTGAACTTGCCAATGTGGCAACCCCTCTCGACTGTGGTGGGTTCGGAAGTAGGGACAGGGCTTGCTCCAGCCAAGCCCAGCACCATGGGCACAAGCATCAGGACCTGTATTGCAGCCATGGCCAAAGAGCAACTGCCTCCCTGGCTGCATGGCTCTGCTTTTTTGGCTGGGCTGGATGGGCAATCCTGGCTGATGTGTGCAAAGTGAAAAGGCAAACGGAAATGGGAATCTCCATCTAGACTGAAAAGGTATGAATGGGTGGGGCCAGTGGCGGAGCCTGGTGAGCTCGCAGGTGTGGGTGGGGCCAGGTGAGCCTGTGCCTAGAAGGAAAGAGAAACTGAAATTTAATCCCAGCACGGAGCCTTGTTTCTGAGAAGTCCCTTCTTTAGTGGATATTCATCCCTGGCGAATTGACATCTACTCCTTGGGGAAGTTCGCCAAACCTGTCTTCTGCAGTGCCTCTGGGTGGGTCTTATGCCCAACATTTTGGCTAGCGGTCAAACTGGAGAATCTCCACTTCAGGCATTGCAGGGGCAGCCTTCAGCTAGCTGACTTTGGGGAGCTGCTGACTGAGGCTGAGGCAAGTAGAGGGGTGGTGAGCTGGTTTGAGATCCCTCACAGTGGGGCAGGGGCATGTGGATGAGACTGCTGGAGTGGCAGAGAAGGGGCTTCCCCCACGGGTTTAAGCATGTGCCACGTACTGACTCATTTAATCCTTCTGTCATTCTCATGAGGATCTATCTATTTTTATAATTGCTCCCATTTTATGAGGGCATAAAATGGTGAGGTGAGGTATGTTTAATGAACTAAAAATGGAGTCCTGTAGTTGACAAATGGACCTCTGGTCGTGTGTAGTGGTTAAGGCATTTGGCTGCTAATCAAAAGGTTGGTGGTTGAAACCCACCAACTGCTCCGTGGAAGAAAGATGAGGCAATCTGCTTTCGTAAAGATGAACAGCTTTGGAAATCCAAAGGGGGTAGCTGTGAGTCAGAACCAACTCAGTGGCAATGAGTTTGGTATTTTGGTTTGGTGGTTGACAAAATGACATCAGTGGTCAAGTGGACAATGTCTCTAACATTTGTCTTTACAGAAACTTAAGCCTAGCTTTTCTGTAAGAGATTCTGACAGAGTTTCAATAGTAAATTCTATAAGCCAATCAGAAATAGGCTTTTTAGCTTCTGTGTCCCCCCCCCCCCAATAAAAAGCCAATCACTGCTGACATTTATCTGGAGTACCTTTCCACACGTGGTTTGGTTCCGCCCAACTGTTGAATCTTGTCTGAATAAACCTCATCAAATAGATTCATTTTATTTTACACTCAGTTTCTTTTGACAGTTTTGGCATCAGGAGTGGGATTCCGATGGAGAACCTGGCCACCCCTAAGACTTCACAAAAGCAGGTGTCAGTACCCACAAAGCTGTTTGGGCTTTCTGTTTCTCTGACATTTGCGGAGATTGTCTAGTAAGTTTCCTGTCGGATCTGAACTCTGCTCTTTTTCCATTTTGAGTTCTCTGAGCTTCTCTTGGGACTATTGCAGACTGAGTCTGGCCCCCTTGAATTTGTCCTATCTAGGTCTTTCCAGGGAGCTCTGGTAGCATAGTGGCTAAGGCACTCGACTGCTAACCAGAAGGGTGGCGGTTCAAACCCACCAGCCACCCCATTGGGCAATCTACTTCCGTAGTGATACTGCCTTGGAAACCCAAGGAGGGGTCACTATGAGTCGGGTCTGACTCCATGGCACATAACAACAACAACTACAGGTCTTTCCAAGGAATGCTGACAACTTTATGGTTAAAAATAGATGATATCAACTAAGAACAATTTAGAACTACTGTGGCCATTATAGGAGCTCTAGGGTGCAATTGTTAAAACATTTGGCTAACAAAAAGTTTGATGGTTCAAATCCACCAGCCACTCTGCAACAGAAAGATGAGTTTGCTTTTGTAAAGATTTACAGCCTTGGAAACCCTATGGGACAATTCTGCTCTGTCCTATAGGGCCGCTATGAGTCAGAATGGACTCAGCAGCAGTGACTTTAGGTTGGGTGGGCATTATGGGGAAGTAAAAAAAAGTCATGGCATCAAACCTCATCTAACTTCAGGGTTAGTTAGTTAGTTAGGTGCCATCAAGTCATCTCCGACTCATAGTGACCCTGTGCACAGCATAACGAAACACTGCCCAGTCCCATGCCAGCTCCACGATCCTTGCCTTACTTGAGCCCATCGCTGCAGCCACTCTGCCAATCCATCTCATTGAGGGCCTTCCCCTCCTTCCTCAAACCCTCCACCTTACCAAGCATGACATCCTTTTCCAGGGAACAGTCCCTTTTTACAACATGACCAAAGTAGGTGAGACGAAGTCTGGCCATTCTCACTTCGAAGGAGCATTCTGGCTGCACTTCCTCCAGGACAGACTTGTTAGATTGAATAGCTAAGGGAGATAAACTTGTCTGTCAGTTTGTCATACTATGGTGGCTTGAGTGTTACTGTGAGGCTTGAGGCTGTGCCACCAGTGTTTCAGATGCCAGCAGGGTTGCACATGGGGCACAGGTTTCAGCGCAGCTTACCGACTGAGACAGACTAGGAAGAAGGAAGGGGCCATCTACTTCTTCTTCTTCTT
>NW_006922576.1:347566-348078 GCF_000298275.1 Orycteropus afer afer
ATACAGTTCTTCAATCAAGACAGCTTTTTCTTGGCTGTGCCCACACACAGGCCTCTCTCTTGGCTCTCAGCCTGGTTTCTGCCCTGCTTGGGTAAGTGTTACAAAGCTCTTTAGCTCTGCTGATAAGTGCCTGGAGGTGCCCCACTCTGCCAGCAAGCCTTCTGCCAGAAGGTGCTCAGCGGTCTCACTCTGTAGGCCAGGAAGCCCACTGTGGCTGCCTCATCCTGTGGGTCAGAGAGCCCACTGCACCATCTTGTGCTGTTCTCCTGGTTTTGCTGCCACTGTTTCTCTGACACTAAACTCTACCACACTTGGCTCTGCTTCTTGTTGCTGCTGTGCTCTCTCTCGCAGTCTTCGGTGCTGCAACTGTCTTTATGTTCTGGGTCTAGGAAGTTCTCAGCACAGGGACCCTGGGTTCAAAGGATGAGCTGTGCTCCTAGCTCTTCATAGTAGTGAGATCCTCCTCCAATATCTGGGATTGGCTTCTTTTAAGCATAGTGGAATGGCAAAAC
>NW_006922576.1:348178-348690 GCF_000298275.1 Orycteropus afer afer
ATACAGTTCTTCAATCAAGACAGCTTTTTCTTGGCTGTGCCCACACACAGGCCTCTCTCTTGGCTCTCAGCCTGGTTTCTGCCCTGCTTGGGTAAATGTTACAAAGCTCTTTATCTCTGCTGATAAGTGCCTGGAGGTGCCCCACTCTGCCCGCAAGCCTTCTGCCAGAATGTGCTCAGCGGTCTCACTCTGTAGGCTAGGAAGCCCACTGTGGCTGCCTCATCCTGTGGGTCAGAGAGCCCACTGCACCATCTTGTGCTGTTCTCCTGGTTCTGCTGCCGCTGTTTCTCTGACACTAAACTCTACCACACTTGGCTCTGCTTCTTGTTGCTGCTGTGCTCTCTCTCGCAGTCTTCGGTTCTACAACTGTCTTTATGTTCTGGGTCTAGGAAGTTCTCAGCACAGGGACCCTGGGTCCAAAGGATGAGCTGTGCTCCTAGCTCTTCATAGTAGTGAGATCCTCCTCCAATATCTGGGATTGGCTTCTTTTAAGCATAGTGGAATGGCAAAAC
>NW_006922576.1:351357-352482 GCF_000298275.1 Orycteropus afer afer
ATCGAGTCAGACTCGACTCATAGCGACCCCTCCTTGGGTTTCCGAGGCAGTATCACTACGGAAGTAGATTGCCCTATCTTCCTTCCAAGGAGTGGCTGCTGGGTTTGAACCACCAGCCTTCTGGTTAGCAGTCAAGTGCTTTAGGCACTATGCTACCAATTTACATAAATGCTATAAATTTCATATACTTTTTCTTTTTCTTTTAACCTAACACTGTGTTTCAGTGCTTTCTCAACATAGCTGAATGTGCGTCAAGTTTACAGTTTTTAACTCTAGCCTGGTATTCCATGATGCACACACAGCTCTTTTACATATCTGTTACCCTAGTGGTGAAGATTTAGGTTTTCTTCAGCTCCCCACTGCCATAATACTCACACATGAGCTCTCTGAGAGACGTTTTCTAAGATATACTGTCACATGCTGTTTGATGTCTGTAGTGGTTAATTTAATATATCAACTTGGCTAGGATCTGGTGTCCAGCTGGTTGGTCAAACTCTATTCTAGCTGCTCTATGAAGGTTTTTAGATATGATTAATATTTATAATCAATTAATTAATTAATTAAACACATCCCTCCAAATCGTGGGTGGGCCTTGTTCAATCAGCTGAAAGCCTTAAGAGGAAAACAAAAACAAAAACAAAAAAACACTGAGAATTCTGGAAGAAAGAGGTGATGCCACCTTGAGATTGTGACACAGATATCCTACTGAGTGTCCAGCCTAGCCCTATGGCGTTTGGACTGGCCATCTTATGTCTCAATGATTTAAAACCTCTCTTTATCTTCATCATCTCTATCTATCCTGTTGGTTCTGTTTCTCTGGAGAGCCCTGAAGAATACAATGCCCCGCACTATATCCCCTCAGCCCAGATGTGGTGGGAAGTTCCCCTAACCACTGATAGTGTCCCACCTCATGTACCCATATGCATCTTTCTGCTTTTCTGTCTGAGGTCTGCATGCATGCAGAACAGACTGGAAGTGTGCCTAAGGCACTTGACCGCTAACTAGAAGGCTGGTAGTTCAAACCCACAAGCCACTCCTCAGAAGGAAGACTGGGCAATCAGTTTCCATAGAGATACTGTCTTGGAAACCCAAGGGGGGTCACTATGAGTCAGCATCGACTTGAGG
>NW_006922576.1:353442-354223 GCF_000298275.1 Orycteropus afer afer
TCCAAAATGGGTCACTCATGTAAGGCCCTCCCCAACAGCTGCACCTGCTTCCCCCCCTTCAGAAGTGCTCGAGAGTCCCTAAACCCCTGTAAGAGTGTGACTTCCTCAACACCTGGATCCGATTTAGATGATGAGATCCTGGACCTTGAGTCTGAGGCTGAGACTTCTGAGGTTGTCAGAGGGGATGAATAGGTTTTTCATGCAGAGGAAATGTGAATGGTTGGTGCTGAGAGGACAGACTGTGGCAGTTCTGAAACATGTATTAAAATTTCTTGACTTCCCCCCACATAGAGAAGTGGGTCTGTCCCCTCCCTTTGACTCTGGTTTGGCCTTAGTGACTCATATGACCACAGATACCCTGTAACTTCCTAGGTTGTGTCAGAAAAGGTCAGGCAGCTTCTGCTTTTTCTGCTGAGAGTCTCTCTAGGACAGGCCAGCTGCTGTGTGAGAAGTCTAGCTTGACATCTGCATGCTCCCACTCCCACTCGCTTTCAACTGGCAGCCATATAAGTGACCCATTTTGGATGTCCAGCTCAGCTCTCAGCTCCCCTAAACTGTGATGCGGGTTCTATCACCTCCAGCTCCTACCCCACCAAGGACTTACATCCTTCCCATGTTCTCTTGTTCTCTGAGGCCCAGGAACAAACGAATGATATATGCACATAAATATGCACACATATGTGATCTCCCCTTTTATATACAAGTGGGATTATTTGGTGTGTGTATGTCTCATGACAATAGCTGTGGAACAAATTACCCAAAACTCCAGGAAAAAAAAAAA
>NW_006922576.1:384198-385678 GCF_000298275.1 Orycteropus afer afer
TGCATTTACTGCTGCCTGCTTTCCTTACTTAGCAAAGCTGTGTAGTCCTGGTGGGTCAGGAGGAAGAAATATGGAGCACAGGTGCCCAGGTGGGGGTGGGCAGAGCCAAGTCAGGAAGCCCCAGGCGGGTTCTTGGCCTCCCTTCCACTGGCCCCCTTCCTTGCTTACCCCCTCCCGCGATGCCAGCCAGGTCACCTTGGATTCTCTCGTGGGTCACTGGGCTTCCTCAGTGACAGTTTAATGGTGGTGGTGGGGACCAGGACAATTTTCACACCCTGAAAGACAGTATGTTCCAATATAAAAGCCTTGATATTTTTCTAAGGCAGCCATGGGGTATAGAGCTTCCCTGCCATTTGTACAGGTGGCACACACAAAAATGCCCCTTTGTTTGCAGGGCACACTGAAGCCCCGATGAGGCCACTTTTGGCTGGAGATCACAGCCCAGGACTTCAGGCAGCTGCCAGCTTGTCGCAGCTGTGGATGGTTTGGGAAGGGGAGACTGATGTAGGGGCAATGGACAGATGAGAGGGTGCAGGTGAGGGTGGACAGAGCTGTGGGGAAGAACTTAAGGGAGCAATGGATAGCAGAGACAGGTGAGCGAAACAGGTAAGAGGAGACAATGAAAGGAGGCAGATGAGGCCAGAAAGGTAAGAGGGGAAGGGAAGGGAAGGAGGCAGATGTAGGTGTTCTATTATCTGTTGCTGCATAAAAATTATCCTAAAACCTAATGGCTTCAAATAACGTCATCATTTTATTGTTGTCTCTCACAGTGCTGAGGCTGACTGGCCTTAGTCGAGCAGCTTCTTGCTTGGAGTCTCTAATGTGGCTGCAGTCAGTCAGGGGCTGCGCTGAAGTCCTCACCAAGCCTTCCCCACTCATCTCTCTCCTGGTTGATGCAGGCTGTTGGCTGGGACCTCAGGTGGGGCTGTCAGCTGGGCACCACCCCATGTGGCTTGGGCTTCCTCGCAGCAGGGCACTGGGTTCCAAGAATGAGTGTCCTAAGAGAAGCAGATGAAAGCTGCACTGCCTGCATGGTTTAGCCTTGAAAACCACACAGCATTGCTTCAGCTGTCATCCAATGTCATCCAGATACACGGGAGGGAGCAGAGAGACCTCTTGTCAATGTGAGCGTGTTAAAGTTACAGTGTAAGAGGAGCCGCTGGGATGGGAGATACTCCGTGGTTATCCATGGTGGGGCAAGGTGAGGGGTGAACGCAATCTGCCATAGGAGAAGTGTTGACCCACCCAAAAAACCCACTGCTGTTGAGTCGATTCCTACTCACAGTGACCCTGTAGGACAGAGTAGAACTGCCCCATAGGGTTCCCAAGGCTTCATCTTTGCAGAGGCAGACTGCCTCATCTTTCTGCTGTGGAAGTGTTGAGGAGGCAACAAATAAGGGGAAGATAGATGATGAGGAGGGAGCTCTGGTAGCGTAGTGCCTAAAGCACTTGACTGCTGACCAGAAGGCTGGTGGTTCAA